>NC_081821.1:11237222-11542777 GCF_030704535.1 Vitis vinifera | reverse complement strand
TTTGAAGCTTCAACCAAGCTTCCAATTCTTTACACTTGGATTCCGGCTCCAATGAGCTCTTACACAATCTCTTCAAGATTCAAACCTCTTGAAGGCTTTAATACTCAAGTTTTACAAGAAAGAATCCCTCAACCTAGCTCAAAGATAGCTCAAATACAAAACAAATCTAGGATGACTCACAAGGGTGTACTAAAAGATATGCAAGTGATAGTTTAATGCACTAAGAAAGAAATGAGAGCTTTTAATCCAAGAACAGGTAGGTAGACAATTGATTGCAAATATTCTCTCTCTCATAAATGAAGTGGAGTTCTCAATGTATAGGTTTCTAAGCTTGGGAGCCAAGAAAAGCAAAAGGCAACCTCGACCGGTCGAGCTGGGGGTTGACCGGTTCACTAGCTATTGGAGCATGAACCGTGAAGAGGAAGCTGCTGGATGAGAGAGAGTGTTTTTGACACTCCTCGACCGAACCTCGACCGGACAAGGGCAACCAGTCGACCAATTCTTCAACTGGTTGAGCCGGTTGGCCAGAGCCTCGACCGGTTCAGCCTTTTGGCCCCGAAGACCTATACTTTTCAATTCCTTTCTTTTCTAACACTTAGTCAAGGTCTTTAGGTAAATTAATATGCCAATTTTGAAACGTTTTGCCTAAGGTACATTTGATAAAACTCGGGTTTTAATGAAATCGAAATTTTAAAGAATAAACTGAGTTTTCAAAGATGCATGAAAAGGTATGAAAAACCTAAGTGCACTCAGACATTCATCTTACATTCGTTTCTTATGATCAAAAGTCTTCCAATAGTCTCAATCTTGTATCCCTTTGGTCCTTTGATGAATTTCCGAATTTATACCTGAGATTCTTTATCATTTAAACCAATTAGTCACTTAACCATGGTTTGTTATCATCAAAAACCGATTGGGAGAACCCTTGGGCTAACATGGTGTTATATGTCGACGATATTTTGCTAGCAAACAGTGATATAGGCTTGTTTCATGAAAGTAAGAGATTTCTTTCAAATAATTTTGAAATGAAAGATCTTGGTAATGCATCATTTGTGTTGGGCACACAGATTTATCGAGATCATTCTTATGGTATTCTTGGCTTATCACAAAAGGCATATATTGATAAAGTGCTTATTAGATTTGACATGAAGGGTTGTGAACCAGGAGATACTCCCATTGCTAAAGGTGATAAATTCAATTTGCTTTAATACTCAAAGAACAAAATTGAGAAAAGAAAGATGGAGAACATCCTTTATGCATCAGCAATAAGGAGTCTCATGTATGCTCAAGTTTATACACGTCTAGATATTGTGTACGTAGTTAGTATGATTGGCATATATTTAAGTAACCTAGGAATGATTCATTGGAAGGTAGCAAAACAGGTCATGTGGTATCTGTAGAGAATAAAAGATTTCATGCTCACATATCGGAGATCTGATCATTTAGAGATCATAGGGTATTCTAACTCCGACTTTATTGGTTGAATTGATAGCTGAAGATCTACTTCTAGCTATGTTTTTATGTTGACTAAAAGAGTTGTCTCATGGAAGAGTGTTAAACAATCACTCATAGCTATTTCCACCATGGAAGTAGAATTTATAGCTTCTTATGAGGCATCGAACTAAGCAATATGGTTGTGGAATTTTATCACTAGATTGCATATTGTTGATGGAATTGAGAGACCATTAGGGATAAGTTGTGATAACAAAGCTGCAGAATTATATTCTAAGAACAATAGAAGCTCGTCAAAATCGTAGTATATTAACTTGAAGTTTCTAGTTGTTAAGGAGAGAGTTCAAAATTTTCAAGTGTCTATTGAACATATTAGTACAAACTTCATGATTACGGATTCGCTTACCAAATGTGCACCACCTAAAGTGTTTCATGAGCATGTGGCTCGTATGGGTGTGGTTCATCTTGGTGATATGCTTGTGTAGTGGAAGTTTGTTAATTGATGTTCATTAGTTAATGACATGTTTTTCTGATCAAACTTAAGTATTATTCTTGTTTTGCTTATTGAAAACTCTAAAATAAGTATTAATTGATGTTCATTAGTTAATGACATGTTTTGTTGATGAGACTTATGTATTATTCTTGTTTTGCTTATTGAAAACTCTGAAATAAAGTTATATTATTTCAATTGCAATTTTGCATAAAGTTTGAAAGTGTAGTGAACTTTTTTGAGTTATAAAGTTGGACTAGTTGGAAATAGGCATGATATGGGATCACATTACATGAAATTTCAATGCTACACATCCTACTTGATCTATGTTGTTGGTTGTATTAATGTGGTGATCATTGATGGGTCTAGTTGCAAAAGATGTAATGAATACCGCTTTGATTCTATATTGATATAATTGATGGACCAAATTGTTTTGAGATGCTTACAGTTAAGATAACAAATATTGAACTCATATTTGTGATGTTCAATTGTTTAACGACATGCGTGACCTAAGTGGGAGATTGTTGGATATTTTGGTAATTATGGGCCTACATATTAACACATTGTACATTAAGTTATCTTATTTTTGGTCTAATTAAATGTGATTAATTAAGTTAATAATGAACCTTTAAAGTATCTCTCTCTATATAGAAGCTTTGCAATGTGTACAAACCAATTTTATTTTATTTATTAATGATGAGCTAATAAATAAAATAAAATAATAAGGGATATAAATAGGGTTATGGTCCTAATGTAAACGAAGAGATAGAAAAAATTGCTTATTATTTACATCCTATTAGTGAGTGATTTGAAACTATAATACTCATTTGAGACATGGAAGACAAAACCTAAGTATATAATTTCAATGGATTCAAGTATGTGTTCTGATATTATTATCCAATTGATTTAGTATGAGATTGTAAAATATTTATTATCTAGATGAGTATGATATAGGATTCTCCAACACCACCTCCTCAGGTAGGGAGATAGTCGCGGCATTGAGGCCTCTGTCTCAATCATTGGCGGAGGGACATCGGGCACAGTTAAAACTTCCTCGGATGCCACCGTCTTGGGTGGCACCGAAGATGTGGCAGTGGAGGAAACGCGATATCAGTTTCATTAGCCAGTTTTTGCTGTAGCAGTGGCGATGGGAGGTGGTGTAGAATGAGAGTAGAGGTGGTGGGGGAATCCGATGTTGGAAAAAGAAAAGAGTGAGGACAAGGAAGGACACGTGGTAGACAAAAGCAACTGATAGATATACAATCTATAAAATATTTTAATCCATACTAATAAATACTTAATAAAATATGAATTTTTGGAAATAATAATTTACTATTTTTTAAGGAGAGATATTACATATGTTAATTCTTATCTAGAAACAATTATTTTTAATATCATATTTATTAATTACATAAATGAGTTATTTTTAGCATCATTGTATTTGACTTTTTATTTATTTGAAATTAATTATCATGCAAGTAAGCATTAAAAAAAGTGATAAAATTGATTATTGATATGCAGTGATTCTTGATTAAATTTAAATAAAATTATTTATTATTTTACCATGGAAGGATTTATCATTTTAGCACTGTTTTTGTTATTATTATTATTATTATTATTTAAAATTTAATTTGTTAACTTATTTTATAAAAGATTTTCTACTACCTTAAAATTTAAAATTTATGAAAATAATTTTTAAAAATTATTTAAATCTATATTTTTGTGTAATATATTCTATTTTTATTTTAAAAATAAAAAGGGAAAACACTTATTGGCCTAGCTCATTTCATAAGTCATGAAACTCATGGATAAATTTTCTAATAATGAGTATAATACTATTATAATAATTTTTTTTATTCTTATAAAAATGTTTTTCATAGAAACACTACAGAAAGAAACACTTTTAAGAAAAACACTTCTATTAGAATTACTGTCAAACGGTTCTAAATTACTTTCGAAGGCTTAGAATGATGCATTTTCGGTATAATCAAACATCAATTTTAAATTAGAAATAAAGATTTACAATATCCAAAAATATAAAAATTAAGATATAAGTTTTCATAATCTAATATGTCATTTCTATTTTAAAATAAAATTTTATAATTTATGAAATTAAAGAACACGAAAATGTCAACTTGTTATATTCTTTTAAAATCTATATATATATATATATATATAATTATCTTATTTCATTTTTCAAATGAAAGCTATTGTTGTTTTAGTGGACTTATTTAAATACTAATTATGATAGTAATAAAACTATGAAATTCTATTTAACTCCTTTCTCTTTTTTTTTCTTTAAATAATTCCTCTATTTATATAGAGTTATAGATAAGGATACATTCATTTCAAATTTAAATTTAAATAATTATTTGAATTTAAAATGTATTTATTTTATAGGTGTTTTTTTTTTTCGATATTTATAAATGTCTCAACTTTTATATTTATTTTTCATACATTATGGAAGAAGATTATGATTAATATATATATATATATATATATATATATTTGAGTTTTACAAGAGTTAGAAATCTTATTTGAATAAAATTCTTATTTAAATTTTCTAAAAATTTAAAAAGTATTGCGTCTAAAAAATATTATTTAAATAAGATTAATAATATTGAAATTTTAGAAAATCAACTTCTCAAACAAATCTTAAGGCATAGTCATCATCGCAGAATTGAATAAATAATAAAAATGATATAATATTAATTTTATTGGCTAACTGTTCACGTGCCTTGCATGTGAAACGAACCTAGTTTCATTAGAACGTGGAATCCAAAAACAATTGCAAAATTTGAACATATTTTTTATTTAAAAGAACTGGAGGAGGAGTAGGTGTGCGGTGAGGGTCGGTGGCAGTTGTGGGGTTGTGATAGGAAAGGGGATTACGGAATAGAATCGTAGTAGAGTCAGGTTCCCACCCAACCTCCACACTCTCCACACGCGTCTACCCTTAAAAGTTAAAACTCCCCGACCCGTTTCTCGAACCAATTCTTCACGTCACCCACGACGATCCCCCTCCTCTCTCTCTCTCCCTCCCCCCTTTTCCTCGGAGACCCAATTGCTTCATCAGTTTCTCAGCAATCCTTTCCTACGTATGTGAATTTCGTTTTCTTCTTCTTCTTCTTCCTTCATTTTGTCTTTTCTTTTCCACGAGTAAGCATCATTCTCGGTTTGTTTTCTATTTTGGTCTGTTGCTTTTCCTATTGGGCTGATTCGAGTTTTGGTGGAATGATAATTGTTGCCCTATTTCTTCATCATTTAGAATCTGTAATGTGATGCGTATCAATTGAGTTTAAATCATAGTTTTTCTTTTTTCTTTTTTTCTTTTTTTATTAATTTTTTACTTTTTGGGTGTTGAAGTGAGATCTTTACCTTGACTTTGTGATAAATACCATTTTTTTTCCCCAATTCCTAACTATGGGATCTCTCTTTGGTCTGAGAAGTTGCCTCTCTTCTTGTTCCTATTCTGCTTCTTAATCAATAAACCCCATTGGTAAAGAATCCAAAATTTGGTATAGTTATCTTGATGTAGGCTTTGAGTGTAAATTGTATGCTTTCTTCTATTGGGTATTGGGATTCTATTAAAAGCGGTTCTTAATATAGGTAATAAGTCTTTTTTTTTTTCCTTTCTTTTACTGGAAATTTTATATCAATTTGGTATTTTTGTTTTTCACATGATTAGTACCTGTATTTATACTTAGAATTGTATATAAATGCTTTGGGTTCAGAAGGTTTTAGTATGGGCACACTGGATAAAACTTCCCATTTAAAGGTAGGTAGAGAAGTCATTATTTTGTCATTGGCTTATGACTATCAATTTGGAGTGGAAATTGATTAGGTATGGGTTAAGCTGTTCTTGATAGAATTTTCTGTGGCCAAGATAACCAAAACAAATGTAGGAGAAAGAGTCAGCTGAAAATTTAAGATGATTTAATCGCGACTCATATGCAGTGATGAGCAATGGCTGTACCCAGAATAAGGAATATTATGTTCTTTTGTTCAATTGAATTTTTTTTTTTATGTTTTTCTTCAAAAAATAACTGGAGAACTATTTGATATGTTGATATTCTACTAATTTCTCTCAATGTTCAGAATACATGATGGTATTCCTTTTGACATCTCTATATTTTTGCTAGTCAGATGGTTGATATCAGTATTTTATTCCTCACTTAGAACAAGGGAAAAATATTTCAGGTGGCAAAGGTTGATAGTGCTGAGGGAAATTGGTGTTTTGAATTATATTTTGGTATTTACTTTTGTGCCTAATATCATAATTTTTTCATTCTGAACTGATGAACTTTGTTATGGCTCTCAAACAATGGAAAACTCGAAAGAGATGGTGTAGGAAGCAATGCACGCTTAATAAAAATTTTGGCTTGTCAAATCATCATGATTTCCATCAAACTTGATTTTATTTAGAGCATTTTGTATTGTTTAAAGGAAAGGACCATGGTCTTTTTGTATGGTCTACAACTTGTGTTGGTGTTATTATTGGCAAGACGAAGCTTGGTGAAAACATTTCATTATTTAGTTATAATGAAGCACCATTTTATTAGTGCAATTGCCTAATGTGCTCTTGAGGCCTGGCTCAAGTGGTTAAGGGTTGGGGTGGGTTTGTGGAGGTTCCAGGTTCAAGTCCTAGTGGGGACAACAAATTTACCTATCAAAAAAAAAAATAAAAAATTAGTGCAATTGCCTAATGGACTGCCTTGAATGGCTAAGGAAGAAACCAAAAATGCTTCACATGAAGAGTAACATTTGTTTGGTGCCATAATTAGTTTGTTTAAAAAAGTCACAAATGTGTTATGAGTGGATAATGAGTTTGTTTAAGAGTTAGTTGAAACTTCCCACATTGAGTAATTTTTTCCCATCCCTCTTGCTTCTGTTAATTCTCAAGTGTGATTTCTCTCTACAAAGTACATGCACAGTGATAGAAATTGGATTAAGATGGTAGACACCAATCTTGGGATTTCATGAATGGGTTGATAACAATTTGTTGGTTGTGTTTTGGACTTGTGATTGTGCAGTTTGCTTGAATTTTTTCATTTGATATGTCCTGATAGCATGTGTAGCACATATTCAGAAAACTCGTTCATTAACAATTTGTTCTTGTGATTTGATAGGATTCATGCTAGCTACATAATGGGCTCTGCAAATGGATTAGTGAGTGTACAGGGGAAGCAACCACTTTTTTCTTTTGGGGTTATCTCTGATGTCCAGTATGCTGATATTCCCAATGGCCAGTCATTCATGGGTGTCCCCAGGTACTATCGGCACAGCATTCATGTGTTGCAAAGGGCTGTCCAAAAATGGAATAACCTTCAGAAGCTAAAATTTGTGGTCAATTTTGGGGATATTGTTGATGGGTTTTGCCCCAAAGACCAATCTCTAAATGCTGTCCAGAAAATAGTTGATGAATTCAAGAATTTTGATGGTCCTTCCTATCACATGATTGGTAACCACTGCCTCTACAATTTGCCTCGTAACATGTTACTTCCTCTACTGAATATTCCCAGTTTTGAAGACCGTGCCTATTATGATTTTTCTCCAACCCCCACTTACAGATTTGTAGTTCTTGATGGCTATGATATAAGTGCCATTGGTTGGCCTTCAGATCACCCAAAAACATTGGAGGCTTTGAAATTTCTTCGAGAGAAGAACCCAAATTTGGACAAGAACAGTCCAGTTGGACTGGTAGGCCTTGAGAGACGGTTCTTGATGTTCAATGGAGCAGTTGGGAAGGAACAAATGGAGTGGTTGGACTGTGTACTTCAGGATGCGACAAAGTTAAAACAGAAAGTAGTTGTCTGTTGCCATCTGCCTTTAGATCCTGGTACATTGTCCCCAGAAGCACTTTTGTGGAACTATGATGAAGTAATGGATGTGATACACAAGTACAATTGTGTGAAAGTTTGCCTATCTGGACACGATCACAAAGGTGGTCACTCTATTGATTCCCATGGGATACATCATCGCGTCCTTGAAGCTGCCCTGGAGTGTCCTCCAGGCTCAGATGCATTTGGGTATATAGATGTTTACGATGACAGGTTAACACTTTCTGGTACTGATCGAATGGAGAGCACCGATATGATTTTCAATCCTTGAGCAGACTCCAGAGAGTATCAGCGTTTAGAATCATACAGCTCATTATTTCTAAAATGTTTTAGACTGTACACTAACCATAGACGAACCATTATCAAAGCTTGAGATGGCTCGATGTTGAGTTCGAGTTTCTTGCAAGTGATTGGGATAAGTAGCCAGTGAGTTTCTGCTCGAGGATGCAACTGAATAGTCTCCCAAGTGCACAAATTTACATGGGACTCCCAGGTGTGCTCTGCCTTTGGTTTCTGCTAGAATCTATAATTCTAGAACCTCCCTTGGACTGGCTTATATACAAACTTATATTTATCAGAGTAAATGATGGAATGTTTCTTGTACTTTTTAATATCTTGGTGTTACAAATATGCATCTCAGAGGCGTTTCAATATTTTCTTCCCAAGTCATCAACTCATTTGATTTGGATTCTTTTTATTATGTCTTAGAATATATGTTGTTGAAGTATAAATTGCTCGAGTTTCTTGTACAGTGTCCCAACCCCTAGGTTTGACCTTGAGGTTTCTAGTATCTTTCCTTGTTAATACAATCTTCCACGATAGGATTACAATGAAACAATTTAGAAGCAAATTGATAGATCACTTCAAACTAACTTCTATGTATCAAATGGAGTACACTATTGTTAATACATTGCCAAATAATTTGATATGACAGGTAGTAAAACCCATTTGTTTCATTTTCATTTTCTTGGCAAACAAAGATAGATGATCACTCCCTACGACAATCCCAAAACAAGTAAACCACAGATACATCCTCCCCACAACCCCACATCACTTCATTGTAGGACCGTGTCATCATGGTCACAGATACATAACTAAAAGGAAAGCAAAGGAAAGGAAAGGAAAGGAAACAGGGAAACAGTCATAGTGGCTAACTTCTATGATTAGGCACCACTTTACTTGGCCACTCTACTCTTTCTCTTCTCCACCCAGAAGAACCCGCAAAGTGAAACCACTGAGAAAGCAGAGAAGCAAACGGCAGCAATGTCAAGGGATGCATGGCGGCCTGTGATTGCTTCAATGCCAAAGAGATTAGTGGTCTTGTGGGCGTCTGTGGTTTGTCCGTATGCCACCTCTTGATCCTCAGCGTCATACGCGTAGGCGCGTATGAAGTACGTGGCTGTCGGCACGTCTTTCTCTATAGTCCACTCTACGGAATTGTTGGAAGCTTTGTAGGGCTGTGAAACAATCTTGTGCTGGCAGGTTTTGTCTTTTGTTAGGTGGTCCACCGTCTTTCTCCAGGCGCGGTCCACTTGGCTTATCGGCGCGTAGCAGAGCTTGACCTTCACGGTCTTGTAGGCTGAGTCTGTCCCGGCTGGGTAAGACTGGTTTAGACCCCATGTCACAGTGATTTTGTCTTCTCCAGATTTTAGAACTGCATTTTTATTTCAAAATTAAATTAATATCCAAGAAACAAACAAATGACAAGATTCAAATTCATCACCTTCAACAAGCAAATAATTAGATTTGAGGATGTAATAGGTTTCCAATTTAACCCAGAAAATTAAATTGATTAGATCAGGGATACCAGCATCTATTGGGTAGACTGCAATCAAGTATAGAATAAAATCGAATTATTTTTTTCTAAAGTTCAAATTTTTTATGACCCAATTTGAAAAGAATTTGGGTCCTTTTCAGAAAACTTATTGGTGTGTGAATATGGTGCCACTTGGTAGTCCATGGTAGGCCATTATTTCAAGTGGCAAATTCAGAACATCTTAGTTGACTTTGAATTCAGAAAAGGAAAAAATGAAGGGAGAAAACAAACGGTTTGATGATGTCTTGTTTCTGTTTCTGTTTCTGTTTGATGAGCAAACATAAAAGAAAACAAAAACCTCAAATCTTACAAGAGGTGGAATTGAAGGGTGGTTGTGAAATTTCGTTTTTCATTTTCTGCAACATCTTGTAAATTCAACCCACCAGCAACTTGAGAAAATTTTCTGAAATTTTTTGCAAATTTCTGTTTGGTGGGAAGAAACCGACGGCTAAGAAAGAGAAAGTAGAAAAAGAAGAGAGGTGATAGTAGTACCTTCTCCAGCTTTGGGTGAAGCTGTGACAATTAGAGTTCGTTGGAGAGATGAAAAATAGGCACCAGAACAAATCTGCAACAAGCAAGAGAGAAGCAGTGAAGTCAAGAGAAACGCACGCGTAGCCATAGCTTTAAATCTCAGGTAGACACTGTGATCTCTTAATGGTGAAGAAGACAGAGACAAAGAGGGATGAAGTGGTGATCCTCTTGTAGGTCTCTATATATATAGGAACTTTGTGGGTGTAGGGTATTGCAAGCGGAAGAAGTCAAAATTTATAAAATATTGGGTGCCACCTTTTGAATAACTGGGAGAGATCTGAAAACAAAGAACAAAATATCTATGAAGTAGTGGCATGAGGGCTTTAGAGCATGTTGAAGGGGCAGGGTTTATGGGGATTTTTTCCCCTTTTTTTTAATTTTATTTTTAATTTTATTTTTATTTTTTTGGCATGTTGAAGGGGTAAGGCTTGGGTGGCAGTTTACTCGTTGACTTTGTTTTGGATGCATTGTTCTTTGGGATTCATGGGAATTTATAAATGATGTGAGGATATACTTGCATACATGATTCCAACCGTATAGTTCTATTTCTTTTTCAGTTTTGGGTTTGTCCCCTAGTGTATTTGAAAGGAGCAAAGAAAGACACCCCCTTTTTCTTCTTTTGGTTTGATGAAAGGGGCCCAGGTTGGGATAAGCAGCCAGTGGAATTTGTGGTTCTCATATTTCCTTGCTTTTTAAGATCTTCGAACACATTATTTCTCAACAAATTAAACTTTGATTGATATTATATAGGTCATTGCATTATCTGAATTCGGGATTGCTCCACGAATTGCAGGAGTGATTGAACCTTTCATAATCATTAGACTAATGCGATTAGAGCGCTCCCACTTTTTATATAAAACCTTTTGTTCATTAGTACTTTTAGAAGTAGGCTTTGTGGGTGTAGGCTCTCTTAAGGCATAGTCCAAATCCATGCAACCAAGAACAATTCCAATTTGTTCCTTCCATTTTTTAAAATTTGCCCCACTTAATTGTTCAATACCAGACAAATAGCCTCTAATAGCAATAGGATTCATTGCTGCAAAATAAAATTTAATTCAAAAGGAAAATTATTTTATATCATGACAATATTTAACACCACACTTTACAATAATCTAACTACAACAAAAACTAAGTTAGATATCATATTAATCATAAACATAAAAGATCATATCATAGTTCTTTCGTTGGACCGAACTACAATTACATAATTCAAAAGTATATTATTATAATCCCTCTATTGGGTTGGATTATAATAATTTATAAATCATATGGATATGACATAATTATTAAAATAAAAGTATTGAAACGTAAAGAAATTTAATACCGTTGGGTAAAAACTTCATCAACCTTTTATTATTAAACTTTTGTCATATAATTAAACATGATGATGATCATCCGTTGGATTGATCAACACTTGTTTCATAAGTTGAACAACACACACATAACTAATTGTTTATGATCCAAAATTGGTTGGCTCTGATACCAATTGTTAACCAAACTTTCATAAACTTTATGCGGAAATAATTATTTTTGAAAACAATTTTGGATACATAAAACAAATAAATGGAAGTACTAAAATAATTGTCATATTCTTACCTTGATCCATGAAGTGAGATTGAGTCACCTTGTGAATTGTATTGTCAAGGTTTTCAACTCACAACTCTCATATCGTGGATGAGTCACTTGTATGGTGTATGTTGTTAAAAAATAAACAACAAGAAAGAAAAAGACATAAGAATGAGAGTGTAGCTTGGGATCTCAATTTATAATAAGTTGTATATCTCCTAGTCTTCCCATCAAAGACTATATGAGAGTTATACTCATTATTTATATCCATTATGTACAAATTAATGGGTAATGGTGGGTTATGAACTTGAATGCATCCATATAATTGCATAGGTTATACCTTTCCATTTTCCTCCATTACTCATAAATATAATGTACAAATAAATTTCATAAAGATGGGGTTACAAAAATTGTAACATCACATTCATATGAGTTAAATTTTCTAACTCCCCATTTGTAATTTGAGTCTTCCATACATAAGACTTTTGGATGCCCAATTAATTGATTCACCTACCTATCAATTGATATCCTTAAATAATATTCATATAAATATAATTATATATGACCACACATTATAGGAAAAAAAAGTTAACAGCTTAAACACCCAAGCTAGAAAACCGAGGTTTTATGCTTCAATGCAATGTTCTTGTTCGATTAAGGTTCGAGCAAAAAAGGCCCCTTTTTAGACTTGAGAATTTATTGAAAAAGTTGGGTTAAATAAGTAGAGCTATTTTTAAGAAAATATTTTTATATTTTCACACTAAGAGCTGCATTTTCTCTTGCACCCCATACTCAAATCTCACCCATCATCTTACTAATGTTATAAATATATTAGAGGGTTGATGCTGTTGTTTTGATTTCAGGATGTAGAATGAAAATCATACGGGGATCTTCGAACACATTATTTCTCAACAAATTAAACTTTGATTGATATTATATTAGATGATCAATTTTTAAAAAGTTTATAATGCATATCATACTTGACATTGGAGTTGGTTATATTGATTGATATTAAGCCTCAACTCAATTTTCTCTTGCACCCCATACTCAAATCTCACCCATCATCTTACTAATGTTATAAATATATTAGAGGGTTGATGCTGTTGTTTTGATTTCAGGATGTAGAATGAAAATCACACGGGGATCTTTGAACACATTATTTCTCAACAAATTAAACTTTGATTGATATTATATTAGACGATCAATTTTTAAAAAGTTTATAATGCATATCATACTTGACATTGGAGTTGGTTATATTAATGTAACAGTTATCTATTGTGATGTACATCAGTGAGATGGTGTGGCGGTGCCTAGAATGGTGTAGGTGGGTATGATGGTGTGGCAATGCCTATAATAGTTTATAGTGCTTGTGGAAGCGATAGTAATCAAGGATGAAAATATCAGTGATCACAGATATATTGATATTTCAAATTTATGGATATATCAGAGATATATCAGTGGATATTTTGGAAAAAAATATCAATAGTCCTAAAATTGATCAAAGTTTATAAAAATATAAGAAAAACTTCATAAAAATGTAATTAGAAGTATAATATATATATATATGATTTATCATATTTAATAATAATATCATATGCATCGATAAAAATATGAATTTTATAAGTATTATTATTAAATTACATTAAATATTATTTCATAATAATAATATAATATTTTATTATAATATGTCTAATTTTAAAATATATATTAATATTAAAATTATAATTGATTTAATTCAATTGTATTAAATAATATAAAATAAATTATGATATATGTACAATTTTTTAATATTTAATTAATTTATTAATGATATTAAAAACATTATGAACAAATATTATGATAATTTTTATATTTTTTGTAATAATTAAAAGAAATTTTTATATTTAATTATAAAATAATTATAATTAATTTACTTTTTAAAATATTCTTTTAATATTTTTTTTATATAATAACTTTAAATATATATATTATTTAGTGCATAATATTTAACAAGGGGCAAGTTTATCCCAGTGGTAAGTGAGTTGAATTTTAAACCTTCCCCTTAATGGCAAAAAAGACATTTTTGAGGCAGCATGATAGCGCGTTTGATTTCCCGTTGACTATCCGATATACGGGGAAAAAAAATCGGCCATTTAGAGCAATGCCTTGGTGGTTAATGTAGGCATTTTTAAGAGTGGTTATGATGATGTGGTAGTGGCTATGGTGATGTAGTAGTGCTAATGACAGCAATATTAGCAATAGTGCTAGATATAAACGTTCTTTCAAGGGTAGTTATGGTAGTGGCAAAGACGATGGCAAGATATTTAATTCTTTATAATATTTTATTGGAAATTGAGTGTGTTTTTAAAAAAGTAAAGTAGCCAATTTTTTAAATTATTGAAAATGGTATAAAACCTCAATTTTTATCATAGAAGAAAATGTCTATAAACTTCTATTTTTGTTTTTAATTTAGTACCATGTCAATAAATTTTGATATTAAAGAATATTTAAATTATATTTGTTTGGAAGTGAGTTATGTTGGAATGATTACTTCTTCTTTATGTTAAAAAAAAAAATTATGATGACCTTTCTTTAGAAAAGTAATTTAAATTGGTATCAAAGAGTAACAAAGACTTAAAATAAGAACAAGAATGAAGATGCAAAAGACTTTTTAGATTAAGATATGCATTCGTTGTCTTTTCTTGAATTGGATAATTAATATTAATTTTATAATTTAAAGTAGTTAACTTTAATTAGTAATTTTCTAAAATAAATAATACTTCTAAAAATAAAATTAGTCCTAACTTTTATGTAAAAATCAAGAAAGATATGATAGGAAAAGTATTATTTTTATGAAATTTGATCTGAATGTTGTATTGGTAATAACATATTTTAGGCAAGTGGAGAATGTTTTACTTTTTTTGCAACAAGATTGAGATAAAATAATTAATAAGTAATTTTTCTCCATTTTTTTTTTGAAAAAAAAAAGTATGTGATTTATATCTAATTTATCAAAATTTCAAGGAGAAAAGCTTGTCTTTACCCTTGATTTTCCCCAACTAGTTAATAATTTGTTAATGATTTAAAATATTTTTCTAAAATTTTGACAATTTTCCCAACTATTTAACCTTCCTATTTTGATATTGATATTGAACATTGAAGCGATAAACGAAAGCTTATGGGCCAGAAACGATAAGTCCAACGAGGCTTGACCTGTTGTCCTTATGAGCCAGCAACAATAGCCTAATTATAAGGCAATCAAATTTATTTTATTTTATTTTTTTTGGAAAAAATGAGTTGGAGCGGTTCTTCGAGAATCATCCGATTCGAAGATTTGACCGTTGGTTTGAACAGTTCAACCTCGATTCAATCTAAGAATAGTTTAATTGAGGTTACTGAACGAGATCAATTACCAATTGATAGTCCGATTGGTTTGACTAGTCGATCCGATCCAGTTTTTAAAACTATGGTAATTTTACTATTTGAGCTAACGATTACTTGTAAATTAGTGAGTTGGAAAAGAAAAAAAATGGGTGATAAACTATTTTATACATTGCTTTCTGAGTTTTTTTTAAAGTTAAAATTTCTTTTATAAGATTATTTATGTATAAATAAGTTTTTTTATTAATTTAAAAAATGTTTTTGGGTTTCAAACAATGAAGAAGGGCTTGAAATAAAAATAAGAAAGAGACATGAAACTTTTTATATTAAAATATAGCTACATTGTATAAGATAGCTAATGTTACTTTTATTATTCAAATTATTTAACTTTAATTTTAATTTTATAAAAGTAAATAATACTAATAAAAGTAAAATTAGTTCTAACTTTTATGTAAAAATCAAGAAGCTATAAAAGGAAAAATATTATTTTTTACAAAATTTAATTTGAATGTTATTGTGAAACCAAAGTTTGATTAATCTCATTATGATGATAACAAAATAAGGTTTGGAACTAATGATTACATTTCAAGTGTGATTAGACAAGAAGATTTTTAAAGTACCAACTACAAAGACAAAATCAAGCCAAAAGGAAATCAATAAGAAAAAGAAGACCTTAAAGAGAATGTTTTTCAAAACCTAAGCTTCATAAGATCTCTTTATAAAGTTGTTAGTGCACTAAGTTTTTCATGCATTATATTCTTTACTTGTGTATCAAAATCATCTGAAATTTATTTTGTTTTAAATCTTTTAAATTTAGATGAAATCATGTTTTCAACTAAAACCTTGTGTCAAATGTTTTCCAAACTTGTTTAAAAGGTTTTAAGTTGAAAAAGATGGTTGTTGAGTAAAAAACAGCTCAACTGGTTGAATCGGATAAGGAACCAATCGACCTGTTTAGCTCAACTGGTTGAGAAGTGCAAAAACCCCCTCTCTCTTCTAGAACACTTATTTGACAGGACAAAACCTCAACAGCTAGTTTGGTTTTTCTCCTCTATAAAAAGGCTCTTATCTTCATTATTTTTAGAGCTTAACTTTTCAAAACATTTTTTTAAATATATTTGAGTCTTGGGAAAGTATTTTTGAGTGCACATTTATTTTAAAACTTGCATATCATTAGTGCATCATTTAATCCATATCTATCTTGTATCTTTTGAGCCTAAATTTTGTACTAGAATTTTGTGAGAATATTTCATATCCTTATATATTTACATATAATTGTCTCTTACATTCATATAATTTAAATTTATAAAAAGAGATCATCACCCTATTCAACCCCTTTCCCTCTATTTAGGGTGATTACCTTAGGTTGAATTAACATATTTTTTCTAACAATTATATTGGTAATAACATATTCAAAACAAGTGGCAAATGTTTCACTTTTTTTTATTCTTTTCCATTTGGGCAACAAGATTTGAGGTAAAATAATTAATAATTGATTTTTTGTCTTTTTTTTTAAAATTTAAAATATGAGATTTATCTCATATTTATCAATGATTTCAATGAGAAGACGCATGAGTCGGCCTAATTTTATCCCTAGTTAGTTGATAATTTAATAAGTTTTCAATAATGTTTTGCAATTTTGACAATTTTCCTAAATATATAACCTCCTTGTTTTGATATTGATACACTACAAGAAAAAGAGTCATTGTTGACATATATTATCTTTACTTAAGGTAGTATATGTCAATATTTTTTATTTAAATGGGCAACTATGACACATAAAACTTAGTTAAAAGAAATAATGACATATATGAATTCCAGTTATTATTCCATGACTTATGACGATGCAACCTTGACAGAGAATTTATAAGTCAATATAAAATTAATATATTTGTATGTCAAGGTAGCTAAATAAAGGCAATAATGACATATATGGAATTTGTTAAAATTTTCTTTAATTCATAGTAATACAATCTTGATAGAAAAATTATAAGTCAATATATATAGTTAAAATATTCGTATGTCAAGGTTGGTAAAAGCTATCTTGACAAATAATTTATAAGTCAATGTAATTTCATTTATAAATCTATTAAGGTTATATTAGTAAATATTGAAAATCTCACTTGTCATTTTTTTTTTCTTTTAATTCTATCTAGACCCATTCCCATCTAGAAGCAACTTGAAAGAAAATCCTAAGAGGCCACCAATAAAAATTTTGTGAAAAGTTAAAATATTTTTCATGAAAATTTATTGGACTAGATATTTATTCTCCTTGCAAATATATATCCTTTATAGGGTTTAAATTTTTGTTTTTTTTTTTTTGTTTTTTTTTTTTTGCATTTTTTATGACATTTATTAAATGATGTAACATGACTTCCTTTTATTTGGTTTATTATTGCAACCATAATAATTATGAAAAAATTCATTATAGTATTTTAGGAAAATTTGGAACTTAAAAAAAAGTGGTCCTTAATTATTTTAGGAAACTATGGTACTGTTTAGAAGTACCATTATATAATTCATTTGGACAACAAGAGAAGACATAAAAATTGTATATCAAATTTCATTAATTATAATTTTAAGATAATGAAATTGTTTTATATTTATGCATAAAAAGTTGAAAATAAAATATGTAATATTTTTAATTCTCTCTTATCTAAGTCCTAAGGATGCTTTGATCTCATAATATGATATAGACCACTGGCATGAGGTTGTCCATAATCTAACCTTAAATATGAATGAAAATTTCTTTGATCTTGAGCTCGGGTTGTGCAAGGAATGCTTACTCAAGGTTCAAGAACATTAATCAAAGGAACATGAAATTAAAGCCAAGTGAAAGGCCCATGAAATCTCCGTCTTTGATCTTGCTGCAATTCAGCTGCGCACTCTCTGTTTTTGCTCCTCATGGCATGTTTTGCTGGTACACACCCCATTGGTCCAGTGCCCGTCACAAAAACCCTTCGTGCTCCAAGCTTATATAGCCTCTGCAACCATAAGTTTAGACCATACATATAAGTCACTAAAATATATAACATTAATACATTGTATTTTGTTAGAAAATGGGACAACCCAACGCACAAAATAGTAATAGTGCTTATTTATAAAGTTTACATGCATTGGAAAAGGCTCTAATGTAACAAGTGTCTCTACCTACCAAAACAAGTCTCTTGTGATAGACTATCATATATGCAATACCATAATGCATTTGCCCTCAACTCATCCCCAATTCCTCATTAGATTCAATAGTGAATATTTTATGCAGATTAGGCCAAAATGTAACACATGCTGGGGAGAATTACCATTAGATTTTTTCGGCACTTGGAGATGAGATAGCAAACATAATTGGGAAGAATAAATTGGCGAGATCTTGTAGAGTTGGGCACCAAGTAGTAGTTGTTGACAAAGTCGTTTCTGCCTAGAGTGATGAGGACGAGTGCTTTAAACAAAAGGAAACAAGACATGTTGGCCACATATTATTAAAGAACACCTGGGAGAAGTGGAATGTACAAGTTGCACCATGTATGGAAGGCTAATAAAAAGTTATTTCTAAATCGTAATTATTTTTTTAGATGTTGACCACAGATTATTGAAGAACACATGGGAGAAGTGGAATATAAGGATGCAACACATACCAAAGGCTACTGCCTGAAAATGATGACAGACCAAGCTTGAAAAAGAAAGTGAAGCACAGGGTTGTCTCTGAAGAAATTATTAGTTGGAAAAACGAACTCAAAATCTCGTTAGTAATAGGATATCACCCTTGAGATTGTGGACCAAAAGCGAGATGGATGGACTCTCCCTATGTCCTCATCTTCCCTTTTCCGGTTCAAGGTGGCCACCTCAACGCCATGCTTAAACTCACCCAAGTACTGCATGTTGAGCCTCCAGCTCAAATACCATTGCCACAGTTTTTTTAATCCATACAACTTACAAGAAAAACAGAAGCATTCCAAATTCTAGTAAATGACATGCAAAAAATAAGTAAAGAAAACAACATAAAATAAACAAAATGATTCAAATGGTTCACCCAATAAAGCTGTATTGATAGGCAAGGGCAGTGAACAAACTTCACCAATTATATAAAAAAAATTTCCCAACCATAAAAAAAATTATGTCTAATATAATAACTTAATATTATAAATTAAAATAAAATTAATTTTGATAAATCAAATTAATGACTTAAAGCTTAAACATAATTTAACTTAATATTAAGTTTTAACAAATATAGTTTTAATTAAAAAAAAAAGTTTCATTTGAAATGATTTTACTATATCTTGGGTTTTTTTTTTTGGAAATTTTCATTAGGATTGCAATATGAGTAGGCCCAAGCCATCCAATCTAGAGCCCAGGTTGACCTAGAAAAAATTTAAAGAGCCTCGTCATTGTCATTCTACTGTATATCATCCTAATCCTTGACTGACTTAGATTTAGAAAAAGGAATGAGAAAATCAAAACCACACACACAAAAACAAAAGGGAAGAAAGACTATGCATTGAGCGAGTGGGAGGAGATGTATTCTATCGTGGGAAAAGAATCTGAGTCCACGTCTCTCAAAGTCCACTCTCCACAGCGTGGTCTCTGGAGTAAGAAAAGGGAGACGAGGACCAAAGAAAAAGCCAAAGGAAAATTGCAGCTGGGTTTGATGCCAACCCAACAAGTCACGGACTCGGCCCACACCTAATCCCACAGTCCTCACTCCTCACCCCCGAAACGGCTGATTCCACCGCTATTCTCGCCGTCTTACTTCCTTGCAATTTCTACATCCTCTATCATACAAATATGCTCATCTTATAAAAGAAGTATGCACCATACTATGATATTTCACGTCACATTTTGATGATTATATTCCAAGGGCAATACACATACTACTGCATAAACAAAGGGGCAAATTTCAAGGAACAATTTTTAGTTTCACAACAAACATTTTCTTGACCATACAAAAAATAAGGGGAAATTATTGAAAGCTAAAATGGTACTGGTAGAAGAGAGGAAACAAAGAGATGTAAGCAGGGCAACTCTCTTTTGTTAACATCTCTAACATTATTACAAGCGCTTTTCCAAAAGGCCAATCCCCGCCCCCCACCAACAACTAATCGTACCTAAATATCATTCCTAATGATAACCCTTATAGACTCTCTACTTTTCCCTCCCAGACAACTTTTATTCCTTTCCTTTTTCCAAATTCTCACCCTTGAAATCCTGAAAAACCAAAGAAGAAAAATCTCAGCAATATTTTGCTTTTGATCATTGTCTATCATTTTTTTCCTTTTCCTTTTTTCTATGTGACTTGAGCATTTCATCATAAGATTAGAGGGGCTTCATCAAGTGTCAGTGAGTCCATCCCCGAGGAACATCCATCTCCTGGTGCTTCATTGCAGGAGGCGCCGGCCAGTGCTGCTTCTGCGGTGGATACAGGCTGTTCCTTCGCCCTGGTGCCGCATCTACAGTGATTATCAACAAGATGTTTATTGAAAAAAAAAGATCAATTATCAAAGGGAAGTTTGTATAGTACCATGTTGCAGAGAGAAACGGCCACCCAGTGATGGTGATACAACACCCATTTCATCAAAGTTGAGTTTCAGGGCCTGGGCTACTCTGGCTGGTATAAGGGCAGTGGAAACTCCTGATTAAACCACAAGACACAACAATTAGAACAACTCCCAAGTGCCCATTTGAAAAAGGAAAAATGAGAACATGGGAAAGCAAACGGCAAAGATGCAAGAAGAAAATCTGTGAAAAGACCCGGCAAGTGGTCCCAAAAGAACTATTCCGATTCACATTGTCAGGTTATATCCAAGAAATAAAAAAATAGAAACCAGAAGATTAATCAGAATCTTTGAAATCAAACCATGCCATGAAAAGAATCAAAATTCAAAGCAAGTTGTGGATATTTAATGTAGTGGAGGTGTATTTTTAAATGAATAGTAACAGATCAGACAGAGAGAGAAGACAATAAGCAGGTTAAGAAAAGGCTCAAACGACCCAAATGGGCGAAAATGGTACCCTGTTTCTTGCGTGAATCTAAAGGGTTGCCGGTTCCACGAGGGAAGAAAACACCGGTGCCACAAGACCCACTTCTGGAATCAGACCCAGGAAGGAAAATGGCCCTCAGACCATAAAGCTTGAAACAAAAACTGTTTTAATTCAATTGATTTACCCCAAAGTCCACAAAAATTAATATCTAAAACAAGAGCTGAACACTTGTTGCATGTCGGATTCCACACGGTGAGTTCCGATGGAGTTGACAACCGAGTTCTACATGATGAGCTAAAAAAACGTTTGGGTCGAGCCATCCCCTCCACCTCTTCACGAATCATTTGCTGCATATTGAAACTGCTATGGTGTTTAGTTTGAAGGAAAGAAGAAGACGACATCACAGTGAGAGTAGGTGCTGCTGATCTAAATGTGCATGTGTGGAGGGATAAAGAGGGAGAATTAATGGACGGGAAGCATGGATATCATTATGACAAATGGGTTTTGGGCAGCCCAAAGCATGGGCTATGTCAGAAGAAAGAGGCGTGATGTCTGATGAAGGTGGTAGGGATAGGTTTTTTTTATTGCCTAAAGAATAGGTTGTTGCAGGGTATGGCATGGTCTGAAGTACTTGTCTTGAGCAACTAAAAATAAGCTTTAAAGAGAGAGTGGTATGGCAGATACGTTTTAAGCCATCTGAAATATGAGCAGTAACAAGTAGCAACAAAGCACAATTGATGGGTGAGAGAAATGGGAAGCTAGGCTACTATTGATGGACGGACGGTTGATGCATGGGTTAGTTTAAGGTGTGTTTGGTATGTTTTAAATTAGATGAAATCTAAGTATAAATATTTCATAAAATCATACAAGTTGCATATTTGTTTTTGATTTAGAAAATTAATTTATTTTATGTTTTGATATGTGAATTTTAATATCATATAAACTTTACTTATGATTCATGATATCTAAAAATAATAACTATTTTGGCATGTTTATTATAAAAAAAAAATAATACATTTTGTTTTATATTTTAAGACATGAATTAGACAACCATAATAAACTCAAATTTTAATTTTGTTTTTGGTTCATAAAGTATTAAAAAGAGAATTGCTTTGATATATTAATAAACTAAAATCTTTATTTTGATTTAGGATTCCTGTGATGTTAAAAAAATTAAATTATTTTATCATAAAATGAAGCTTTGAATATATATTTAATAACCTTAACATATTATTTCTCAATTTAATCATTCAATATATTGATTAATACCTCAATTTCTATAATTTATAAGATAAAGTTAACAAAAAAACTTGAATCTTATTAAATCATTCTTAAAAAAGAAAAAAGAAAAAACTCATTCCAATTCATTATCAAAACCTTATTGTATTTTATATTTTTAAAGAATATGATATCAATTATTATATTATTTTAAAACATGAATTTATTTGTAAGAATTAAGGTTTTAGAATTATAAACAAACCTAAATATGATGTAAATCAATAATAAATAAAAAAAACAAAGTCCTAAACTAATAATTAAGGGTCACTACACACAAAATAGGGATCCACTTAGTCTCTCCAAAATATCTAATTGAAAATCCAAAACTAGTGATCAATATAGTCTTAGTGGACCATCAATTAATAAGAGCTAAACACAACTTAAAAAACGACCACAATTGCACACTAAAGCATCAAAGGATGTAGGAGGACAATCCTATATGGAATGTGTCAAGAGAACAAAATACAAAGTTTATAATATTCTAAGAAAAAAAAAACACATTACCATATACATAATCACTTTGTAAAAAATGTTTTCATTAGGATTATAATTGAAATGTTGATATAGAAATTAAATAAGATGTAGAAATTCATTATGTTTCTTATATATTATTGTATTTGGATGCCATATTAAATTATAAATAAGAATTCATTGGAAAACAAATATAAATCTTGTTTAACTAACTATCAAATGAAAACTAGATGAAGCAAAATATAATTTTAAAGTATTGTGTTTTCCTTTATTTGTATTTTATAATTTTTAATTTATTTAATCTTTTCATTTTTTTTTTAAAGGCAAAAGAATTGCTCTTAAGAAGCTCCCTATATTGTTAATGAAAAAACAATTATCTGATAATGTTGTTAATTTCCAAAAATAATATTTAGTTTTTAAAAATGAAACTATATTTTGAATGGTACAGTGGAACTATTACAAAATATTGTTATGATTGACTAAGTTTTCTTACCTCATAAAACAAAAGGTTCTCTCTCCAACTACAAAATGTATGTTTTGAGATTACTTTATTTTATTTTTTTCTTATTTTCTCTCCTTCTAAGCTTTCTTTTTGTTTTATGATTCTCTAATATGTGTTTGTCTTTATATTTATTATAATAATTATAAGAGATGGATGAATGCACCTCTCTATTTCAATTTTAATTTTGGATTATTGGTCAAGTTGTAATACCATTATATATATATATATATATATATATATATATATATATATATATATTATTTCAATTCTTCAAAGTACAGTGATCTTTCTCATTAGCCATTTAAAAAATATATATATTAATACAATAAGCTTTAAAATTTCATTTCCATCTTGAATTTCTTGAATAAAAGATTCATTAAGAAAATTAGAGGAGAGAATGTATTAAGAAAATTAGGGGAGAGAAAATTGATGAATGTGAAATTTGAAAAAAAAATGTTATATTAAAACTTCATAAGTCCTTTTCTAATATGTTATGTAATCTAGATTATAATATATGTTATATTAAAAAATATTATTATTTTTTAAATATCCCATTATTCCAACAGGTGGTCTTGGTAGTGAGATACTAAATGAGTATACGTTTACTCAATTCCAAAATTGCAAGAAGCATGACAAAGAGGCTATTGAAAAATATATTGGACATGTTATCCTAGCATCCTGCAAGTGTAAAGGCAATGTTGGAAAAGTTTAGAGTAGAGCCTTGGAGGTAGTGGAGTCACGTCATCAGCATCCTAACTATCAAGTGCTTAAATGCTGCATGCTAGATGGGAAGTGGAAGACTACTTATAGGCTATAGGATAGTGGAGAAAATGTCATCTCTCCAATCATCATCCCTAAATTGTTAGCTACTTATAGCTTGTCAAAATATTGAACATTACCACCCATTCGGTGGAGAAAAAAATAATTAAAAAGCGGGAAAAAAATCCATAAAAAAGGTGTTGAGTGGGAAAAAAATCCATAAAAAGTTGTTGCTATATATTTAAACGTTTTTGATATATATAATTAGAATCAAGGGTAAAAATACCAATAATTACGAATATATTGGTACTTCAATTTTAGGGATATATAAAAAATATCAGAAAAATATCAATGAATATTTTTTCACAAATATGGGTGGAGCAAAAATTATTTAACATTCATAGAAATGCTCGGAAAAACTGTAAAAATGATAAAATAAGCAACAATACACATTTTGAAATTATTTTGTAAGTATAATTGACATAGATGTGATAAAAAGAAAAAAACATAAATAAACAAACATATATCGGTAGATTCAATATTTCAATTTTAAGAATAATAAATATGCATTTTGAAAATGTATAAAGTTAGAATAGAGTTAAAAAAATATTTGTTTTTATTGAATAAAAATAATTTATACATATGACATTGCAATAGGACTTAGTATCAAAATGAAGATCAATATGGTTCTATCATATTGTTAGATGAAGGGAGCCTATTTTGTTGAAGACAATATTTATTTTCAAAATTTTAAAATACTTTTATCATAACATGTTTTATTACATTTTAAATGAAAAATAAAATTAATTTATATCAAATATTTCATTTGAGATTTATTAAAATTATTAATAAATTATCTTATAAAATTAATTTTAATTTCTAAAATATGGCCTTTAGAAAGCAAAATTGCTGATTTCATCAAGCGAAATTTCTCATAATTTGTTTCATTGTTTTTTTTTTTTTGTACTAAATCTAAAAATAAAAAAGCCACCCACTTCCTTTGACTCGGCCATGAAGAAGCCATTTTTGAAGTTGCCTTCCACAAGAGAGAATCCCTAAAAAGGCCATTGTTTCCTTTGCCACTCTCATTGAAGTTGCCTTCCACAAGAGAGAATCCCCAAAAAGGCCATTGTTTCCTCTGCCACTCTCATTCAACGCAGGTACTATTCTAATAAGTTTATTATTACTATTATTATTATTGCAATCTCCATTTGATTCCCATGAAAATCCATCACCCATTCCATTTCCAGGAATATTCTTCCTTTGTTGATTTCGGAGACAATCCATGCAAAACCCCCATGGAAAACCATAAAAAAAAAAAAAAATGCTTTTTTCTTTGCTTTGTGTGGTTTCTGGATGTGTTGTAAGGGTCTCTTAGCTTTTGTGCCATTGGATTTAAATATTATGAACCCTAACTCCACGATTTTTGAGGTAGGCTAAAAAAACTCAACATTTACCTGCAAATCATGGTCATATTATTGAATAGCATGTTATGTCTTTTTTTTTTTTTTTTAAAAAAAAAAAACAAACAGATTTTGTATCCTGTGCGTGGCTTGGACTAGTAGGAAATATCGGTAAATTTTCCGAAAAATCGGTAAAAATACCGATTAATATCGAAATATCAGATAGATTTTGGAAAATTTACCAAAATTTCTGTGGACCAATAATTGGTTACGAATTTTGTGTTGGAGCCGGCTGATCAATGATATTTCTCTCTGAAATAGTATTTCATTTATAATTATTATGAAAGCAATGATAAACAATTTATTAAAAAACATGACAAATTTTATGGTAAAATTATTTATTAATAAAAAATTGTTTATATGAAAAAGATAAACATTAAATATGAAAATTCTAAAATTATTGAAAGAAAAATATTATAAAATAAATATCATAAATAAATTAAAATGGATATTTTATAATTCTAATTTATTTATTACAAAATTCATTATAAAATATTTTATTGCTATGTAATGATGGTCCACAATTACCAACCCATTGTAGAAATAAGCAAAGCTTTCTCAAACTGCATGGGTACGTAATGATGATCCTATCTTTTTATCCAAAAAGTAGAACAAGAAACATGAAACCTGGATAAGAAAAAGGAAACAAACAAGGGGAAAAAGAACTAAGAGTTTTAATGGATATTGATGTTCTATTTGTTGTTTAAAAGCTCATATCCTTGTACCAAAAATGCAGGTCCTCCTAATCATGGGTTAGTGTTTTAATTTCTCAATCACTAGAGGACAATTTCAAGGGACAAGTCTTGTTAAGGTAATTCTTTACTCTCTCCTGTTTCTCTCTCTCTATACTTTCCCATGAAACTCTAACTTGTCAATACTTCATTTTTTTTTAAAGGAAATTGAACATATATAATCAAACTTGTAGTTGAGTTATTTGATGGTTAGTAGATTTGGTCTAGTGGGTGGGTTTACTTTTGATTTAATTTGATTCCATTGAATGTGACGTTGATGACTTTATATTTTGAGTATTAACTTTTGTTTGTTTGTGGCCAAGTGTAATTAAATTTCTCTACTCATGAGTTTTCAAGTAAATATATTTCTTTTTTCCGCTACTAGGCAAATAACAAATATGTTAAAGGAATTAAATGTATTTCATTTTAATGTGTTAAGGATACTTAGATAGAATTTAAATAAGTTCATGCATGAAACATTAGACTTCCCGTTCTAGCATCCTTGTATGACAAAAATTTCTCTTATTACATGCTAAGGACATTTAAGTTGTTAAAGAATGCAAATGGTTCATTGATGAACTAGTTTGAAGTTGACAACTTCTAACTTAGTCTAGCATGTGAATGAGACTTTTTTTCTACAAATGATGCTTGAATTGTCCAATTGGACAATATAAGGAAAACATAATATCTTTGAAGTTACGCTCTTATGCTTCATTCATTTTTTAGAAATTTCGACATTCGTTCCTTTTGTTCTCTAGGTGCATATTTGGACAAGGCTGAATAATATGCCTTCTCCATTTTGTGTACTTAGAGAACTATAGGGAAATGCTGTCGAAAGTTTTCTAAAATGAAACGAAACATAATAGTAGTTGACATGTAGGGATTATGTTTTCCTATATGGGATAGGAACCACCACCTAAACTAGGAAGTTGGAGATGTTAGAATGCATAAGACATGTAGTTTAAGTTGATTTTAGTTTAACAAGATAGAATCATGAGAGTTAATTATGTTTCTTGGTTTAATATTTTGATATATAAATTTATTTTAATTTTACAGAAATATGCATAATAAATGATCTTCGACGATTCGCTATTGAATAAAGACTTGAAAAAGTGTAACATATATTTATTTCTCATTTGTATGGTAGTGCATAAACTAGATAGGATCATAATTCTATAAGAGAACCACATTTTTTACTTTGGTTCAATACCTAATGAAATTAAATGTATTTAATAAGATGAAATATCATGAACTAATAGGAATTTTAAATGGATAATTTGTGGCATTACCTACAATGACATGAATTGAATATGACAATTTTTATAATTAACTATCTCACTTTGATATACTTGTAGACAACATGGCTATATTACATGATGAATCCTTTTGATATATGACACAACATTAATGTTAAAATTCCTCATGATTAATTCATTGTGTATTTCAATCATAGAATGAATCGAAGTTGGATGTCTAAAGATAGAATGTCACGGGAGTATGAGGAAGGAGTTGAGTACTTCATTAATTTTGCATTAGAACATTGTCCGAATCAAAGTGGAATTCGTTGTCCTTGTATGTGATGTGGAAACTTAATACATCATACACCTAACAAGATTCGGGAACATATGTTTTTCAATGGTATTGACCAAAGTTATCATACATGGTATTGGCATGGAGAAGCAGGTCCTACTAGTAGACAACCAACTGAAATGGCACAATGTTATGACACGATGGATTGTGGTGACGTTGCTAGTACAGTACAAATGGTTCATGTTATAGATGATGAGTTCATGACAGACCCAATGTCATTTAAAAAATTGCTTGAAGATGCTGAAAAACCTTTGTATCCTGGTTGTATAAAGTTCACAAAGCTTTCTGCATTAGTTAAATTGTACAATGTGAAGGCACGGTATGGGTGGTCAGATAAAAGTTTTTCAGATTTACTCCAAATATTAGGGGATATGCTACCGGTCAACAATGAGATGCCCTTATCCATGTATGAGGCAAAGAAAGCATTGAATGCATTAGGGATGGAATACAAAAAGATACATGCATGCCCAAATGATTGCATACTATACAGGAATGAGTTAAATGATGCATCTTTATGTCCTACTTGTGGAACGTCAAGGTGGAAGGTAAACAAAGTTGGGGCAAGAAACACTAAGAGGATTCCTGCAAAAGTGTTGTGGTATTTCCCACCCATCCCTAGGTTTAAGAGGATGTTTCAATCTCCCAAAATAGCCAAAGACCTAAAATGGCATGCAAAAGGTAGAGAAAATGATGGTAAGCTTCGACACCCAGTGGATTCCCCAACATGGCAACTAGTGAACCAAATGTGGCCTGAATTTGCTTCAGATTGTAGGAACCTTAGACTTGCTATTTCAGCAGATGGTATCAATCCTCATAGCTCCATGACCAGTAGGCATAGTTGTTGGCCTATTCTCACAATAACTTACAACCTTCCCCCTTGGTTATGTATGAAGAGGAAATTCATGATGTTATCTTTGCTAATATCAGGACCACGACAGCCTGGTAAGGATATTGATGTTTATTTGGCACCATTAGTCGATGATTTGAAAGCATTGTGGGAGGTAGGGGTGAAAGCCTATGATGCACATCAACGAGAGTTCTTCACATTAAAGGCTATTTTGTTATGGACGATTAATGATTTCCCTGCATATGAGAACTTGTCTGGTTGCACTGTTAAGGGATATCATGCTTGTCCAATATGTGGTGAAGAAACAAATTCACATTGGCTAAAACATGGGAATAAGAACTCATATACTGGCCATAGAAGGTTTCTTCCATGCAACCATCCATTTAGAAAGCAAAAAAAGGCATTTAATGGTGAACAAGAGTTTAGGTTACCTCCAAAAGAACTTACTGGAGAGGAAATATTTACAAAGGTTGATATGATTCATAACTCATGGGGAAAGAAAAAGAAGGTTAAACAATGTGAATCCTTTGCTAATCCTACAAGTTGCTGGAAAAAGAAGTCTATATTTTTTGAACTTGAATACTGGAAATATTTTTATATCCGACATAACTTGGATGTCATGCATATAGAGAAGAATGTTTGCGAGAGCATCATCGGAACCGTGCTTAACATTCCAGGTAAAACAAAGGATGGAGTAAAGTCTCGACTTGATCTTCTCGAAATGGGCTTAAGGCCTGGCTTAGCACCAACCTTTGGGTTGAAGCGAACTTATCTTCCCCCTACATGCTATACTCTAAGTAGAAAGGAAAAAAAAATAGTATTGCAGACTTTGGTTGATTTAAAGGTTCCTGAAGGTTATTGTTCAAACTTTAGAAACCTTGTGTCCATAGAAGAGCTAAAGCTTAATGGTCTTAAGTCCCATGATTATCATGCACTTATGCAACAACTACTACCAGTAGCAATAAGATCTGTGTTGCCTAAGCATGTCAGATATGCCATTACAAGATTGTGTTTTTTCTTTAATGCACTTTGTGCAAAAGTGGTGGATGTGTCAAGATTGAATGATTTACAACAGGACATAATGGTGATTTTGTGCTTGCTAGAGAAGTATTTTCCACCTTCCATCTTTGACATCATGCTTCATTTAACAGTGCATTTGGTAAGAGAGGTTAGATTATGTGGACCAGTGTATATGAGATGGATGTACCCATTTGAAAGGTACATGAAAGTTCTGAAGGGTTATGTTCGAAATCATAATCGTCCAGAAGGGTGTATTGCTGAGTGCTATATCGCTGAGGAAGCCTTAGAGTTTTGTACAGAGTATTTATCGGGCATGGATGCAATTGGAATTCCTTCTAGTATGAAAGATGAATGGAAATGTGGGAAACCATTACTTGGTGGTCGTGCAATAACTATTCATGATTATAAATTGGTGGAGCAAGCACATCATTATGTTCTACAAAATACAACCATTGTACAACCGTTTATTGAGTAAGTGTCATATATGTGAATATATGATTTTAAAACTCTAACTAATGTTTATACAAACCATGACTTGCCTATTTTTGCTTGATAGTGAACATATGAAATATTTGAAGACAAAATATCCTCGTCAATCAAAAAGAGTGAAGTGGCTAGAGGATGAACATGTGCTCACATTTAGTCATTGGCTTAGAAAAAAGGTATGAAACTATTCATACTCCCCTTAAAATTTAATGCTTACAAAATTTAAATTACATTAACTTACATATCATTAATGAACCTTATAGGTTTCAGATGACATAAGCAAGAAAGAACCTATTGAAAAGGAACTTAAGTGGCTTGCACAAGGACCAAGACAACAAGTTCTTACGTACCTTGGATATATAATTCATGGTTGTTGTTACCACATCAAGAACCGTGATGAGGCACGAGTCAACCAAAATAGTGGTGTTAGTATTGTGGCATCGACCATGCAAATTGCAAGTTCCAAAGATAAGAATCCTGTGCTTGGTGACATGTGTTTTTATGGGATTATCACAGAGATTTGGGACCTTGATTATAACATGTTTAACATTTGTGTTTTTAAGTGTGATTGGGTTGATAGCAAGAATGGTGTCAAAGTTGATGAGTTTGGTTTTACATTAGTTGATTTGAGCAAGATAGGACATAAATCAGATCCTTTCATTTTGGCAACGCAAGCCCAACAAGTTTTTTATGTAGAAGATCAAGTTGATCCAAGATGGTCTATTGTATTATCAAGGCCAAAAATGGAGTTGTTTGACATAGAAGGTGATGACAACATAGCCGACAATTGTATGGAGCATCACCCATTTGCGAATGGGATGCCTAATATTAAGTCTTTTGATGAAGTTGAAGATTATGATGAAATTTGTATGCGTACTGATTGTGAGGGGATTTGGATTGAAAATTAAGCTTAATACTTTTTTTTGGTTGTGATTGTGATTACTAAGTGTATTATGTGATTTTTGAGTTATTGTTAATATACAATATGATGCTCAACAATGTTATGTTTTTATTTTATTCTTGTCAAATATATTTTTATTATTATATACTTGCTAAGCTATTTTAAATAAATGTAGTTAGCATCATATTTATATATTTTGAATAGTTTGAACTTTCATTTGAACTTAATTGATATGTAGTTAAATAAATGTTGCTTATATGTTGATATTGTATGTTTAATTTAAGATTAGACAAGATAAAGCCATTACTCACTTATTTCATATTGATTCAACTTTTAAATAATTTAAGGGGTAATTGCATTGAAGGTTTCCATAGATTTGAATTAAAAACTTTAAATCAAAGTGTTAAACTACGTACTATGCAAAACAAAGCAAAAGGTTTTATGGGAAGATAGATTGAATCCACCAACCCATAATGAACCGGTTTGAAACATTAATAAATAACATATATGAATTAACTGTAAACATAATAACAACCTACATTATATGAAGTTGATCTTCGTTAGGAGTCATCTAACAATGGAAAAATATGTTTTAATTGATAGTTTAATATTCTTATTTCCAACTGAAACGGTGTATGAATACCATAAATTTTATTTTCTTGCTCCTTCCTTTGTTTTAGGTCACTTGTTTATGCTAGAGAACAAAACTTTTGAGAGATAATTGATCAAGTTGCAATTTTTGTGTAATTGAATAACATTAGTTTTAAAAAATTCAAATAAAGTTTCATTAATGTGAATTTGGTGGATTTTTGACTTTATGTGAATTTAGAGAAAATCTTCTTCAATTTATTTTACTTCAACGAATGTAGTCTTTGGTTTGTTATTGTTAACTATTAGTGACATTACTCCATCCTCAATATTGTGTAAGTGAAGCCATGTATCCTAGAATCATTAAAGTTAAGGCAACCACATCTCATTACATATGATTAATACTTATATGCTTAATAGTAGGAAAATCAAACACCTTGCAATGCATCCTCAACCCACACTCTTAAACTTCATTTTATGAGTATTGCATCCTAACTAGAAACATGCATTCCAATTAGGACCTTATAACAGTAGTGACTAAAATAGATGTAATTTAACTAAGCTATAATGGTAGAATGTGTGTGTGTGTGTGTGTGTGTTTATAAGATAAGTCATGGTAATTTTCTTTAAACTCGATGATATGTTGTTGTTGAGGTTTAGCAATAGATTAGCCTATTAATTTTATGCATATTTCATAATCAACATTTAAGATTAATTTTCATGTATTGCAAAGTTTGTACAACAATGATTTATTCATACTTATGAAATCATTTCGTAACTAATTTCTTTAGATTTAGTTGAGATACATTTTCAAGTGTTGTTTATTATTGCCTAATTCTGAATTATTTGGGAACTTGGGAGAAAAGTGCTACATTTTTACGGATGGCTCCACCAATAAGAGATAAAAAGCAGGTAACTATTAAAATATCATGTTTTACTTTTGAATGTAAGATATATATATATGTATGTATGCATTATGAGATTAATCATATTCTTTTGATTGTCATGTAGATGGATGAAAAGGAAGGAAAACAGAAGATTACTTCACCAAAAAGGTTAAGAGGCCCAACTTTAAAACCTGAAATTGCTAAAAAGAGAAGTGAAGGACTGAAAATTGACATTCAATATAATGATGATGGTGAGGGAGTGGGTGAGGGATATGTACAGCTTGTATCATACATGGGTGTGTTAGCACGAACCATGGTGCCAGTTTATCATACTGATTGGAGAGTAGTGCCTGTGGAATTGAAGGAGAAATTATGGGATTGCGTTAAGGTATATAGAAATCTATTGAAATTATTTTTCTATATTTTGTGTAGACTGACATGATTATTAAATAATCAATTTTTTATCAAGTATGTAGTAATCTAATGAAATTATTTTCCTTTATTTTGTGTAAATAATCAAGATCTTATATTTTAGGGTGCATTCTTGGTTGATGAGAATAGCAAAAACAACGTCATATCATCCATTGGGACTAGCTTTAGGTCATTCATGCACAGATTGACAAAAGAGTATATCCTGCCTTATAAGGATAAACCCGAGTATCTTTTGCAGCCACCAACTGAATATAATTACATTCCAATTGAAGATTGGAGAAAGTTAGTGGCTAATAGGTTGTCAAAAGAGTTTCAAGTTAAATCAAAAAAAGGAAAAGAAAGGAGGGCAAAATACGTTTATATTCATCGAGTGAGTAGGAAAGGATATGCAAGACTTCAAGAAGAATTGGTAAGTTGAATTAGTATATTTTATTTTGTTGGACATTTACTTTTGTAAAGTTTAATTACTTCACTTTTTTGTTTTTTGATAGATGCAAAAGACAGGTTCGAGGAAACCTATTGATAGATGGGTCTTGTGGAAGCTAGCAAGATTGAAAAAAGGTGAATATGATGAAGTTACGAGGCCTGTAGTGGAAAAGATTGTAAGTTGTCAAACCTATACTTAGTTTTAGTCAATTTCATTTGTTTTTTTTTTTTTATTTAATATGACTTTTGAAGTATCTCATATTTTTTTGGAGGATGAGTTGACAAAGGCTGTTGAGGAAGGGAAGATCACATGTGTTGGCCAAAAGGATATCCTCACTTTAGCATTGGGTACATTAGAGCATCCTGGACGGGTTAGAGGAAAAGGTGGAAAAAAAAGCCTAAACAATTCTTCAACACACCAAAACCCACAAAAACTCTTGAAGAGGAGGAATGTCAAAGGATGTTAATGGAGAAAGTCAAGAGCTTGGAAGAGGAGATCATTGCTTTGAAAGCTGGAAAAAAAGAACCCCTCACACCCCGCTCTGAAGTGAGCAGCACAAACATAAGGAAACAATTGTTGCAACATGAAGAAATAGGAGGGAAGACTCATGATAGTGCTCATGTGGAGAACCTATCAGTACAAGGGACTCGAAAAGCTTCTCCACTAACTCAGGTATATATGCCTTTTTCTAAGTTAAATTTATAAAAACAATATATAAAATAACTATAATGAAAGACTAAGGATTACAAAATATGTTTTTACAGGTTTATAAATGCAAATTAGCTCTTGAAACTGAAGATAACATTGTTGCATATGGAACTTATTTACGAGATTCACAGATTTCCATTGATGGTGCTGATATATTAGTAGTCATCCTTTACCCTCTTCAACCTAATGCACTTTTTCCATTCCCACTTTCTGAAAACATTAGGACAATAAGGGAGGGTGTTGGATATGAGGTTTTGTGGCCTATTGCATTTGTGATAAATGATGATGATGAGGTGAATAACGTTATACCCAAACTTTCAAAGTTGAGTTATATTTTCCTACACTCTTGGTTTCTTTATTTTTCATTTTAATGTCATGCATCTATTTATGTGTTTAGGATGTTGGCAAGAGGAAGAATAAAATGAAGAAGATACAAGCATTCCCAAAGAAAATCAAATATGAGAATCCTAGAGATGTACAACTGTTTTCTAAAACAGTTTCAACAATGTTGGAGGGTAAACCGGCACCCAAAGTTGACTTTCCAATCAATGTTTTTGGGATGAAATTTCAAACTTTCCTCTTGACAAGTGAAATGAATGATGTAATTTCTGCAAAAGAGTTGACTATGAATTGCATATGTTTCTATATTTGGTGAGATTTTGTTGTAAATCTTTATGTTACATTCATGATATAAATAAGTAGAAGCTGTTTTTTTTTTTTTTGTTAAGTAATTCTAAATTGGGTGATATTTCATTAGGCGGTTGCATGAACATCTGGATGAGACACTACAGGAGAAAATTATATTTATTCATCTAGGAATGGTGTCCAAGGTTGGAACAATAGCCCCACAAATTGAAAAAAGAGCAAGGTTCATTGCTGATCGCCTAATTGACTCTAAATTGGCAGACTTGGTTTTTCTTCCATATAACCCAAGGTAAGTTGTTAATCATAATTGTTTTTAATTTCTTAGCCTTATAAATGCTATTTATCTAAATTATATGTTAATATATTGCAGGTTTCATTGGGTTTTGGCTGTAATTGACCTCAAATCACAAATAGTCTACTATTTAGACTCGCAATTGCAACAGCCATACCAAGATATAAAAGATATTGTGAACATGTAAGCCTACCATAATTTTAGTTTTCATATCTCAAAACGAACACTAATGTAATCTTATTTTTTGTAGGGGGTTTCGAATTTTTGTATCTCAAAAGAAGAAAGGATCTAAAAAAGAGCTCAAGTGGATGGTTGTTGAGGTTACATTTTTTTTTTCTCCTAAACTTTTTGAAGACTTACCTACATTTAAGTTGCTTTCTTGAATGAAAATTTACTTGATTTTTGAAATGTAAAGATTCTATATGGCTTTCTCTCACATGAATATATACCTATATATATATATATGAATTTTCTTAGTTTATAATTGTTTTTGTTATTATTTCCTATTTCTAACTTGAGTTGAGAAAGATACCATATATGTTTGTTTCACTACCTTACGAAAATATAATCTAAAATGCTATGAATACAATGTACTCATATGTCCATTATTCCACTATTAATTAATGAAGTAGTACTAAAAAAGAACAAACCCATTTTTTCATGTGATTGAAAGATTTATGATCCATTTTTACCTTTTACAATTAATATTTCAAGAAATAGTAATAGAAACTAGAAGAAAAATAGTAAAATTTTTGTTAAAAATGCATGACTAGAAGACTTTTTTCAATTGTATTATGATGTGGAAGATCAAACCTTAGAAAATTCAAGCATAAAAAAATTAATATATACATAATTAGTCAATTTGAAATGTTGGTCATAGGAAGAACAATTATTAAATTTTGATCACTATATCCATAGCATTTACAATCCTTTAGAACAATTTAGATGTGTGTGTGGGTAAGGAAGCAATGGGGATCCTTTAGATTGCTTTGATCATGTTACTTAGGTGTGAGTTGTTCTTTATATCTTTCTTTTAACCTTAGTATGTCTTATATACATCCTATATTTAGTTTAGATGTTTCTTGTAAGGCACAACCTCTCTCTCTCTCTCTTTAATCAAAACTCTTTACTCTTTTATCCATCTTCAATCAAATTGTTCATATGTAAAACATTTATTCCTTATAATTACTAATTGCATTTCTCTTCTATAATGTCAATCTATGAGATGTAAAATGAGGTTAATACTACATATTTCGAAATATATTATCGATAATTGCTCTTGAAGCTTGATTGATTTACCTTAATGAAGTCTTTAAAGTCATGATCTTTTCTAAGGGATATTCTCACATAGACAAAAGTTAACTATTATATTTTTTTAAAGTTAATCACTATTCTTAATAAATATAATTAATCATTACCTTTATCTATTCATTTTTTTTTTCTCCATATTTCACATAGACATGTTATTGTACATTCTTATATTTTACCTAATTTAACCCTCCAAGTTGTAAACATGGGAGCTTAAGGTATTATGCTAGACATGTATTGAGTATAATTTAGGTGCAAATTTTACTTGAAACTAACATTATGTCATTCATTCTTTTTTTAAATTTAAAATGTGAATGATGAAAAAATTGACCAAATTTATATGATGTCATATTTGATTGTGAAATTTTGTTGCTATAATTTTGCTCATAGGGGCCCAAACAGTTGGATGGTGTCATGTGCGGATATTTTGTCATGCGATACATGCGAGACATAATTGCAAATAGAAGTCTCTTAACATCTCAGGTTTATCTGCCTATGTATTTTCATAAGTACATGAGAGCTTATACATATATTTAATGTTTCACAATAACATATTTTCTCTTGTCATATATTTTAGTTTGAAGGAAAAAAAACCTATTCACGAGCTGAGTTAGATGAAGTGAGATCTGAATGGGTCTCATTTTTGAGCACTCTTATCTTAGACCAAGTATAGTGGGTATGTTAATTTATAATTTTTTAATAAAATTTTAGACATAAATTTCAATTAATGTTGCATCTTTTCTCTTTGCAAGGTTTCGGGTGACATTTGCAGTTGTTGCAATTTTGAGATGACAAGATCATATGTAAGATCTTATTGTCATGCATAGATGCTGAAGTTTTGGATACTTTTGGGTACATACCTATATCTTTTAAAAGATACATTTGATGAAAGTACTAATTCATGTTTTTTTTTTTATTATGTATGTTTGTTGGATTCTTTTCGTATAAATTTTGGTACATGTTAATATCATTTTAGTAAAATTTCAAATATAGACTTAAAGTAATGTTGTTTTTTTTTTTTACTTGCAAGAGGTTGGGTGGCATTTGTAGCACTTGCAATTTTTAGAGTATAAAATCATGTATAAATTCTTGTTATCATGCATAATTATTTAATTTTTGGTTCTTTTTTAGTAAACATCTTATATATATATATATATATATATATATATATATATATATATATATATATATATATATATATATATATATTTGATAATAGTATAAGATCATGTATACTTGTTAGGTTGTTTGTGGATACATTTTGATATATTTAGGATACATATTTATATCTTTTTAATGAACTTTCAAACACAAATATAAAATAATGTTGTTTTTTTTCATACTTGCAAAAGATTAGGTGACATGTTTAATATACATTGGATGTAGATTTTATGAATAAAAAATGATACATAATCTATCTAAAGCAGATTTTACTTGGCTGTCTTAGTAATGCTACAAAATGAGTTTAACCTTGCCTTTTGTTAATCTTGCAGGTTCATAGAAATGTTATCCAACATAAAGGAAAGTGCCACTCTTCCTCTCCATTGAAATGGTGTTCACCATGGAAGGAAAACTCCTCTCATCAATTAGTTTTTGGTTTGCCAATGCCATAACAAGTTAAGGTTAGCTCCTTGCTAGTGATTAAATTTGAGATTTCAAAATTTTCAAAGATCATATCAACCTGAATTTGGTTTAGGAGTTGAATGTCTTAGTCCTACATGGTATGCATTTTAAATAACACATCTTGTCTTTCATTTCACATCCATGGATTTGAGGTTGTAAACATGCTATCAAAATCTAAAGCTGCAGTCCTAGAAGTTGTCCCAAACAACAAAGGGCACTCACAACCAAGTAAGTTGAAGAATAATCTTTCAATGCATTTCTCTTTGGTTATTAATGTGTTGTAGTACAAATTAAGGTCATAAGATAAGTACATTGTGAATTTTGTATATACAAACAATGGTCTTTGCCGATCTGATAAGATGTCTTATTTGTTGCACACCATCATGTTATTACTACAGATCATTCTTCTTCTCTATTATAATAAAATAGGATCTCTTTCAAAGATGGAAAGGTCAATTCACCTCAAAACTTTCTTGCTAGTACCCACTTCGATGTTGTTCATTAAAATCAAATGACTCTCTTCAATCCCCCATTTGTATATGGTTTTCTCACCTTTTGGACTTCAACTGCTTCTCAAGTGCCATCTTCTAAGTCATATATCAAGCAATCTAAATCAGGAACATACCTTGATTCCTTCATATTCCCAATCAAATTTTCCAGAACTTGATATATCCCCTCTATTTTGGGGCCCACCTCATCCCCAACAACAAAACTATAGACATGATTTCCTACCTCGACCCAGCTCCTACCAGTCTCCTTCTTATTTCCCATTCTTTTCATCAACTTTCTCAGTCTTACAAACTCCCCCACTTACCATCGGCTGCATATATATTTGATAGCATCACATAAGTCCCTACCATATTAGGCCTCAGATCCAATATCTTATGAGCAGCTAATTTTTTGGAATTGGGAAACCTGTGTGCTTTACAAGCTCTAAGAAATGGCCCCTAAACGCACTCATCAGGCTTGAATGGCATGCTCTCTATGAGTTCATAAGCTTCCTCAACTTTCCCAGCACGTCCTAGCAAATCCACTTCACACCCATAAATCTCCTGGTCTGGACTAATGTTATAATCACCCACCATTAATTTAAAATATCTCAAGCCTTCATCTACAAGTCCAGCATGACTGCAAGCACTAAGAATGCCCATAAACAAGACTCAGTCAGGCTTAATATCTGACCTGACCATCTTGTCAAACAATTCAACAACCTCTTCTCCATACCCATGAGTCTCATACCCAATCATCATGGTAGTCCAAGAAACCAAATCTCTATGAGACATACCCCAAAAAACTTGGTGCGAATTAGTAATATTTCCACATTTGGAATACATGTCTATAAGGGCATTAGACAAGGCCAAATTCCCATCAAGGCCTCTTTGAATAATCCTCCCATGAATCTGTTGTCCACAATTCAAAAATGCTAAGGTCACGCAGGCAGCCATAATGCTGGTAAATGTGAAGCTAACTAAGATAAGAAGAAATAACATGTAGGTTAAATCACTCAAAGAGGGTATATCCGAAGTCTCAGAAGAATTTGACACTGGTTGGATAAATTTTATACTTAAACTGAATATAGAATGTCTACCCACCTGGTTTGAGTGAAGATCTAATGTCCCTAAAAGAGAAAGTGCCCCAATCTCTGCTGGTAGCAAAGACAACACGTTATTCTTGAAACTTGAAGCCACAACAACTAGATGAATATCAAATATAAAAAGATTTAAAATGAAAGAAAATCTACGTACACCAGACACTCCCAAATATCTAATTTTTTTTGCAACAAGGAATGAGAATATGACCCCATATAAAACTCTGCAAGGGAACAACAGCCCTTTATTGATGTTGGTATTGATGAAATTCCTGCATAACTCAGATGCACATGTTTCATTAGAAGAGTTGAGAGAAAATAGTTCAGATAAAAGAGTATACTTAAAAACCACTATTAATTCCTCTAAAACTTTACATACGTAATGGAAAAACCTTGTAGAGACTAGATTCACTCACTGTTCTGATGAAAGTCAAGACGAATGAGATGTGAAAGCCTTCCAATATTCTCTGGCAAGCCAGTCAACAAGTTTCTTGCTGTGAAAATAGCAAGCAAACACAGTTTTGAGAATACTTTAAGTATATTTAAACAAATAATCAGATATTGGTGGCATCAAATAAAGGACTATTTACATGTCTCAGTTGGATTGGATCTTTCATATCCCGCGATCAAGGTGTTCCATGTGATCAAATCCCTTTGATTCATTTCATAGAAATATTTATTTGCTTCAGAGAAACAACTACACCTGCAATACATGTCTAGTATAGAATTCATGATAGGAAGATTGGATTCAAACCCATGTTTAGTCACTGCTGCATGCAGTTTTGGACTAATTGAATTGAGTTTCTCACTATGAGTGGAATTGGATGAAAATGAGTGGTAGATAGTAGTCATGAGTGGATACATCTAGCATTCTAATCTTGGTTCAGAACTATGTTTTGGACTATTTGATAATAGTATAAGATCATGTATACTTGCTGGGTTGTTTGTGGATACATTTTGATATATTTAGGATACATATTTATACCTTTTTAATGGACTTTCAAACACAAATATAAAATAATGTTGTTTTTTTTTCATACTTGCAAAAGATTAGGTGACATGTTTAATATACATTGGATGTAGATTTTTTTTCATTGAATTTTTAATAAACTTTAAAAAATAAATATAAAATAATGTTACTTTTTTCTTTCTTGCCAAAGGTTAGGTGACATTTGCAGTGCTGCAGTTTTTAGAGGAGAAGATCATGCATGAATTTTTGTTATCATGTACAGCTACTTGATATTTGGTTATTTTTAGGTAAATATCTATTATTTTTTCATATATATTTGACAAGATAACAAGATTTTATATAGTTGTTAGGTTGTTTGGGAATATATTTGGATACATGTTTATATCCTTTTATTAATCTTTCAAATATAAACATATACTGATTTTTTTTTCTTACTTGCAGAAGATTTGGTGGCATTTGCAGCAATTACAGCACTTTTGAAGGCACAAGATCATGGCTACATTATATTTATCATGTATAACTATTGGATTTTTGGGTACATATTTGCCTTTTTTTTGGATGTATGTGAGATAATATAAGATTATGCAAGGATATTAAGGTTTTTTTTTTTGTCAATATATTTGCCTACATGTTCATATTTTTTTTAAAGTATGTTTTATACATTCATGTACTTTATATATATATATATGTATAGACACACACACAACAGGTTCAATTTTGATGCAGATTATTTGGGCAACAGGTTAGGTTGTTGACATGTTCCATATGCAACCTTGATATGAAATAAAACAATTTCCTTTATATGAATAAAGAAATCTTGACATAAAAGAAATTGTATTCCTTGACATAAGAATAAAAGAACCTTAACATATTAAAATTTCAACTTTGAAAAAAAAAAAAAACAAAAAACATCCTTGACATATGTGTAAATTAAATTTAAAAGCATATAAAACAACATTGACATATATCATACTTAAGCTTAACATATATTGAATATAATCTTGACAAAACAATGAGTTAACCTTCACATATGTTTAACCTAACCTTGACTAAAGTGGAAGAAACGTTTTAACATATGTCATATTAATAAGATTCCTACATTGATAGAAATAAGGTCTACTTAACATATGCATATGTCAAGCTAGCTTTTATCATTTCTTGACACTGGCATAGACGACATATGTGAATACTGATCTACCTTAACAGATATACCTTATCTTGACGATGAAAAACTGTCAATGAAGACCTTTTTTCTTGTAGTGATATCTTTATAAACAAAATATCAACTCACACTATTGATATTTTTGTCACTAACAACAACAACAATTACTTGAGAAGAATTGTGACTTTCTTAGCAAATCTAGAAATTTCTAACATGAGGTGGTTCTAAGTGTGATTAGTAGAGATGGTGGCTTCAGTAGTGATTGATTTTAGAAATGACGGTGGATGAAGGAGATACTATTTTTGAAACCTAGGTTAAGTGTTGATTCTTTTTGTAGCCTTCTTCCGAACTATGATTAGAGTAGGGTGGCCAATGGGGATGACAAGTGACTAGGCACGAGACCAGTGTCATGGCAGTGTTGCTAATCAATATTGCACTAGGGGATAAGTGAAGGTTATGCTAAAGGAAATAGAGACTAAAAAAGGATAATGGTAGCCTAGTCACACACTACTCTTATTAAGGTATAGAGTAAGTCAATATCTTGTGCTTCGATCCTTAATTTGTCAAGTCTAGTCTTCTTGGAGCCCATTGCTTAATTAAGGCATGACCAACTTTGTTAAGCTTGATAGGACATAAGCAAGTTTTTAATCCAAGACACTACCATGTATCAATTAATTTACATGGCTATGGGTTGGGCCCCATGAACCAACAACTTGTAAGGCAATGAGTCAACCACCTCGAATTAGCAACTGTTTGAGCTTACTAAAAACCATCAAGAAATTTGAAAAGAAAATCAAGACAAAGTCAAGGGATACACGATGACTTGTGATTGTTAAACTCTTAAATTCTAACAAAGGACAAGTCTTAAAAGTTCAAGATAGGTTTAGAAAGTTAAAAATCTTTTAGAAATTCTAAAACTTTTGAATTCATCATTAAACTCTTAATCTAATTTTTAGAAAAATAATTATTAAAAAAAATGTTTTTCGAACACTAGTTACGTTAATGACAACTTGTGTAAAAGTTGTTGCATTACAAATGTCAAACCAAAAAAAAAGGAAAATGGTAGGATTGGAATTGGGACCATGCTATGAAGATTGATATGTGTCTAGGGAGTTTTGTTATGTACTAGTAATAAATTTCTAGGACTATCTATTCTAGTACAAATTTTGTATATAACGTTTGTTGCATCAAAACTAAACTATAAAAATGTTTAAAATATTATTAAGACAATAATAAATTTTTTTATCTATTTAAAATAATGATGAAATTCATACCAAAATCAAATCTAGATTAAGAGAAATATAATTTTATTGACTAAATAATTAATGTTATTTCAAAATTATAAAAGAGATTGATATAATTTTTACCTTAATTTGAAACTTATACAAAAATGATTTTTGTGATACCATTAGCAACATATTGTAGAAAAAGATTTCAATTAGTTTGATGACCTTTATACATCTTAAATAAGTATCTCCTAATCCTTATGAATGTAAATGTATACATGTAATTATCTTAAAACTTATATTATTCTTATTTTTAAATCTTAAATAATTTTCACTTAATCCTTATAAATGTACACCTCCATCTCCACTTCTAATTATCTTAAAACTTATATATTATTCTTATGAATATGGAACTCAACTTTTAATTGTTTTAAAACTCTTATTATCATTAACTTTTATGCAAAACCTATGAAAATGTTTCTAATTAATTGTATTATTTCCTGTTATAAAATATGGGATTCTACACCACTATAATAACTTGTGGATGATCATCCATAAATATCTGGTGTAGCTCCCTATAAAATGGAAGGACTCCTAATGAAATTCAAAAGAGTTTTTCCATGTATTCTATTACCTCTTTCTTGCTTTCTTCTTTTCTCACTTTGTTTTACAATACGTTATTAGCACAAATAGTCTCTACAAAAAAAATAGAAAGATTTTTCTCTATTTGGAGAAATAAGAAAGATGTTCTTCTCTTTAGAGGAAAAAAAAAGACGTTCTTCTCTTCAAAGAAATAGAAAGACTTTTTTCTCTTCTTTCTCACAAAAAGGTATGTGATAAACTTGTATCATGATTTTCTATTTTATTACCCTTTGATTCTCTATTTTCATTTATTTTATTTGAATGCATAAATATGTACAGTCTCTATAACTAGAAGTTATGGGATAAGTTATAAATTATAGGGTAAATTCATAACTAGAAGTTATGAAAAATATGTGCAATCCCTATACCCAAAAGTTATGGGAAAAATTACAAATACATGACCAGAAGTTATGTATATGATCCCTAATTATTTATTTTTAATTATACGGTATAACTGGAAGTTATATCAAACAATATTATATAGCTAGAAAGTATAAAATAAATAAATAAATGTTCATAGCCTGAAGTTATGTATAAATCTATATAATGAAAGTTTATAGCTTGAAGTTATGCATAAATCTACACAATGAATAGTTCATAGCCTAAAACTATGCACAAATTTATATAAAAAACAATTTATAGCCTGAAGCTATGTACAAATTTAAATATTTTCTTGTTCTAACAAAATAATCATGGTCTGAAGCTACGAAAGATATTAACTTTTGATTTCTTTAAATTTTTTTAATTATATTGTGTAACTAGAAGTTATACATAAATAGTTTATAGCTTGAAGCTATGTACAAATTTGAATATTTTATTGTGTTATATATGCTCTCGTTGCTTTTACACAAGTTATTAAGTTAAGTCATCATCAATGACTAATATTTTTCCATTGATTTTAACTCTTTCTCTATGATAATATTTCTTCAACTCTATAAAGACGAGGTCTTTATGACAATGTTTTATGACTTGTTACTTTGATGAAACTCTTATATCATTAATTGCACAACAATGATGACAAACAATGTTAATACTATATCAGGTGATATAGAAACTTGATTAAAGGCTCCAGAAGAGCTTATACTATGTCACTAGTAGTATTCGATTCCATGTGAATGACACTTTATATGATGATAGATCCAAAAGAATCTTGTAAGACCAACTTGGTCACCCGGGATAAAAGGTCGTATGGATGTATATTATAAACCAGAAGTTTTTATTCAGTGATTAGTTTACCTATACACTTAAAAGGTAGAATGACATGTTGTGTAGATTATCATTTTAATGAGACAATTTCCTCACCGTTAAGGGGGAGAAAAGCCAGTTCTAGAAGAATGGCATGAAATTAAGCATTGATTTTGACTTATCTTAATTCCCGTACAAATCAATGTGAACTAGAAGTTCAAAGGATCATTCATTGCAAAATCTTGCAAATCAATTACCAAATGCTTTCATTGATACAAAGAAAGCGACAAAGTCATATATCCTGATTGCAAATACTCTAGCACGGATTGATGTCCATGTAAGATAGTTAACAAATGAATCTAAGATATGCCTGAAGCATGGTAGACATCTCGGCTCAAAGGATGTAACTCCTCGGAAGACGAGAACCCAAGAAAAACTTGGCACTCTAGAAGAGACCATCAAAACAACTGATCGGTTTAAAATTCATAAATCTATAACCCTAGAAGAGGCACAAATAATACAGAAAGCCCCTGGAGAGGCACATATTGAACGAGAAGCCCCCGAAGAGGCATAGGTACTTGAAAATTGTGAAATCTCAGTAATTTATGTACATACGGGAGAAAAATGAGATCGAAATAATAATATTATTGACAATATTTTTCGCTTTCCAAGTGGCCTCCAATATCATAAGAAATGATGAAGATCCCGAACCACGAAATATGGAAGAATGCCAACATAGAAATGATTGGCCAAAATGGAAAGAAGCTATACAGGCAGAATTAAACTCATTAACAAAACGAGAATTTTTTAGACCTGTGGTCCAAACACCTAAAGATGTAAAGCCTATTGGGTACAAATGGGTATTTGTACGAAAACGCAATGAGAATAATGAGATCATAAGATATAAAACGTGATTAATAAGTACAAGGTTTCTCATAGAGACCTGGTATTGACTACGAGGAAACATACTCTCCCATCATGGACGCAATCACATTTCGTTTCTTAATTAGTTTGGCAGTCTTAGAAGGACTAGATATGCGTCTCATGGATGTTATTACAACATATTTATACAGATCCATGGATAATGATATATACATGAAAATCCCTGAAGGATTTAAATTACTTGAAGCAAATTGTACAAAGCCTCGTAGCATGTACTCAATCAAGTTACAACGATCCTTGTATGGATTAAAGCAATATGGATGCATGTGGTACAATCGTCTTAGCAAATGCTTACTAAAAGAAGGTTATATGAATAACCCTATATGCCCATGCATCTTCATTAAGAAATCAGAAACCGGATTTGCAATTATTGCAGTGTATGTTGATGACTTAAATCTTGTTGAAACTCCTGAAGATCTCACAAGAATAATAAATTACTTGAAAAAAGGGAATTTGAGATGAAAGATCTTGGAAAAACAAAATTTTGTCTCGGTCTGCAGATCGAGCATTTTCCAAATGGAGTTTTAGTGCATCAATCAACATACATTAAGAAAGTTTTGAAGCATTTTTATATGGATAAAGTGCATCATTTAAGTTCTCCAATGGTTCTCAGATCACTTGATGTGAAAAATGACCCATTTTGTCCTTGCGAAAAAGATGAAGAATTACTTGGTCCTGAAATATCATATCTTAGTGTTATTGGTGCACTTATGTATCTTACTAATTGTACACATTCAAACATTGTTTTTTCTGTCAATTTATTAGCAAGATACAGTTTAGCTCCAACTCGAAGACATTGGAATGGTATCAAACATATATTGCGTTATCTTATGCGGAACTACTAATATGAGTCTATTTTACTCAAAGGAATCAAAACAACAATTGCTTGAATATGTAGATGCAGAATATCTTTCAGATCCATATAAAGGTAGGTCACAAATAGGATATGTGTTTAATTACAATGGTACTGCTATTTCATGGAGATCTATCAAACAATGGTGGTCACATCATCAAATCATTAAAAAATACTAGCAATTCATGAAGTAAGTCGTGAATGTATATAGCTAAGACCTATGATCCAGCATCTTTGAGAATCATGTGGACTCTCTTCTATTCACAAAGGCATTGTCAATGACAATACTCGAGAGGCTCATTGGAATACGCGGACTCAAAGATCTCCATGTTGTGCTACTAGAGAAAATATAATCATGTCTACATGAGGGGAAGCTAATTGATAAGAATATCCTCTAATGGTTCTCAGATCACTTGATGTGAAAAATGACCCATTTTGTCCTTGCAAAAAAGATGAAGAATTACTTGGTCCTGAAGTATCATATCTTAGTGTTATTGGTGCACTTATGTATCTTGCCAATTGTACACATTCAAACATTGTTTTTTCTGTCAATTTATTAGCAAGATACAGTTTCGCTCTAACTCGAAGATATTGGAATGGTATCAAACATATATTGTGTTATCTTATGCGGAACTACTAATATGAGTCTATTTTACTCAAGGGAATCAAAGCAACAATTGCTTGAATATGTAGATGCAGAATATCTTTTAGATCCACATAAAGGTAGGTCACAAATAGGGTATGTGTTTAATTACAATGGTACTGCTATTTCATGGAGATCTATCAAACAAATAATGGTGGTCACATCATCAAATCATTCAGAAATACTAGCAATTCATGAAGTAAGTCGTGAATGTATATAGCTAAGATCTATGATCCAGCATCTTTGAGAATCATGTGGACTCTCTTCTATTCACAAAGGCATTGTCAATGACAATACTCGAGAGGCTCATTGGAATACGCGGACTCAAAGATCTCCATGTTGTGCTACTAGAGAAAATATAATCATGTCTACATGAGGGGAAGCTAATTGATAAGAATATCCCTACACTGCACTCTTTTTTCCTTCGTCCAGGTTTTGTCCCATTGGGTTTTATTGACAAGGTTTTTAACGAGGTAGTTGTAGTAATCCAAAAGAATATTGTACTCTTTTTCCTTCACTAGGGTTTTTTTCTCATGGGGTTTTTCCTAGTAAGGTTTTAATGAGGCATATTCTTATGATCATCCAAGGGGTAGTGTTATAAAATATGAGATTCTGTACCACTATGGTAACTTGTGGATGATCATCCATAAATATCTTGTGTAACTCCCTATAAAATGGAAGGGCCCCTAATGAAATTCAAGAGAGTTTCCCCATGCATTCTATTATCTTTTTCTTGCTTTCTTCTTTTCTCACTTTGTTTTACAACATTTCTAAAATTTAATGAATTTTTGTTTGTCCCTTATGAACTTAGCTTTTTAATTGTCAAAAATTTTACACCATCAATTTTCGAACATGTAAGTAGATATCAATCTCTCTCCTCTCCCTCAATAAGAAATGAGTAATTAAAATAATTGCATTTCTAATTCTTCTCCCAATTCTAAATCACTTTTTAGAAAATTATATTTTCCTTTTTCCAACCTCATTGGAAGCTTGAATTTTCAATTATTTATATTAAATAAATTTTTTAACTTGATAAGAAATTCTAAAGAGTTCAACTCATTGGAACAAATTATTTCGTGGCAAAAGCCCTAACAACTTTCGATGGGATAGAAAATAAAATGATTATGTTACAATAATTTTATCCTCATGAAAAGTGGATAAAAAGTTTATATATGGGAGAGGTGAATTGGGTGTTAAAAAGGTTTTTCAAAATAATCAAATAAAACAAAAAATAACGATTATGAATACTAAATAATTTTTTTGACTTGGTAAGAGATTTTAAAGGGTTACAACTCACCGCAACAAATTGTTTTGTAGCAAAAGTCCTAATAACTTTCAATGATAAAAAAAATTAAATAATTATGTTATAATAATTTTAACGTTATGAAAAGTGGTTAATTAGTTTAAATAGGGGAAGAGTGAATTGAGTGTTAAAAACTTTTTCAAAACAATCAAATAAAAAAAAAAAAATAATAAGTAATGCAAAAGTAAATTAAAGAGATTGAGAGAAAGAGATATACAAACTTGTTTATAGTGATTCTGACACCTCACCTATTTCCACACTCTTGAAGTTCCTATCAAGAGGGGGTTCCACTATCATCAAGTCTTTAAGGCTAAAGTCTTCAATCTTTTTACACTTGGATTACTAGGTTCTATGGACCTTTACAATGTTTTCAAGTATACAACCAACTTAAAGTCTATTTTTTCACCATGAGTAAATAATGAATAAGTTTAATTTTTTAAATCCTAGAACAAATTAAACTCACAATACAAAGGAAATGTATGATGAATTTGAAAATTACACTCAAGAATTTGTAAGTGAGAAATCAATGCACTTATAAGAAGAGTTTTGAATATGAGAAAAGATAGCTTTTTAAATTGAATGCAATTGTTTTCTTGTTCATAAATGTAGTATAGTTCTTTAATTTATAGGTTTTCAACTTATGAACCCAACAAGCCATAAAAGCAGCTTGATTGGTTGAGTTTCAGTTTGATTGGTTGACTAGTTGTTGGACATTATATGCTTTGCAAGTGACTATTAGGGTTTTTAAATTTAGTTGGAGGGGTGATTTACCATTGACCGAACCTTGACCAATCCACGACTACTCAAGGCAAAACCTCAATCGATTGCACCTTAGTTACTAAAAGAGAGAGAAAAACTTTGGTACCCTCAACCAAACCTCAATTGGTCAAGCCCAACAGGTTACCTAATTGGTTCAACTAGCTTCATCATCCCTCAATCAATTGCACTTAAAAATGCCTAAAAAGACTTGGATTGAGGTTTGAAACTTCCAAGAATTGGTGTAATCCTTCGTAGAACATTTCTAAATTAGTTTAAAAAGAATTAGACTCAAGGTTTTGAATTAAAACAAAGATTCATCCAATTTTATGATAAAAACACTGTTTTTAAACTTTAGTGAGGATGAAAACTAGTTTTTAAGTGTGTATGAGAAGAGTTTTAGACCTAAGTGTATCAATAAATACCATCTTACATATTCTCTTATAACACTTCAAGTCTTTACAAAAGCCAAGTCTTTATGATGTTGACTTTCTTTCATGTTTAAGATTTCTTTTAAATTTTATCATTTAACCTTGAAAACTTTACTTAATTTAAATCATTAGTTAACTTTCTTTTATAATCATCAAAACTTACTTATAAAAACCCTTGGACTAACAAACACAATAAAAAAACTTTCTATAGTCTTTCCTTTATTATTATATTAAGTTTAACATCATATTTAACAAAGAAAATGAATTTTAAATTTCAAATGGATATCGGTTTAGTAAGTTCTTTTATTTGGAAATTGGACTGATGAACTTACTTTCTCGTGAAGTAAACTATACTATTATTAAAAAGAGTTAATTTCACTCAAATCCATGCATATTTGGTGTAAATATAGTCAATAATAAAAATACCGGCTTTTATGAATATACTGATAGTTAAATTTTACAAATATATCAGAAAACATCAATAACAATTTTGGAAAAAAAAAATCGACGGATGGAATTAATAAAAACTAATAAAAATATTGATAAAAACTTCAAAAAATGATAGAAGAAATAATAATACATGTATTAAAGTTTTGTTGAAAAAAACTAATATATGTATAATTGTGTGATATTTAGTAATAATATATAAAACTTTGTTAGAAAAATATGGCTACTTCAAATTATGGTAATCACCCTAGAGGGGGGGGGGTAAATAGGGTGATGGTCTCTTTTTCAAAAATTTAAACTATGCAAAAATAAGAGACAATTATATGCAAGTATATAATAAACAAAATAAAGACAATTGCATATAATTTAAAAGAGTTAGGGAAAAGAGAGTGCAAACACGAGAGTTTATAGTGGTTCGACACTTCTTTGCCTACGTCCACTCTTCTCAACCTCCTAACCAAGTGAGGGTTCCACTATCTTGAAGCTTCAACCAAGCTTCCAATCTCTTTACAATTGGATTATGGTTCCAATTCACCCTCTTGGACTTTTGGCTCCAAGCACCCTTTACACTTCTCAAGAGATATCCCACTCTTGAACAACGCCTCAAGTAATACCCCACACTTGAGAAAATTCCTCACAAAGATATACAAATAATGATCTCTCAAAATCCTAGTAATAGAACTTTAGGCTCAAAGATATAAGAAAAACTAGGATTGAATGGTGCACTAAAGATATGCAAGTTATGAAACAATGGTGCACTCAAAAAACACTCTTCAAAGGCTCAAATATAATCAAGAATGATTTGGGAAGGTTAAGCTTATGAAACAATGAAGATTGAAGCTTTTTTATAGAAGAAAAAAAGTCAAACTAGCCGTTGGGGGTTTGATCGGTCGAGTTAGGGGTCGATCGATTGACTAGCCGTTAGAAAAAGTGACCGTTGGGCCTCAACCGGACCTTGACCGGACCTCAACCGGTTGAGATTCAACCTTGACCGGAAAGAGAAGGCCACTGGGAGAGAGAGAAACTTTTTGGCCTCCCTCAACCGGTTCTCGACTGGACGAGCACAATCGGTCGACTGGTTGAACCGGTTGAGCCATTTTTTTGGCTCAACACTCAACCTTTTTCAACTTAAAACCTCTTAACACAAGTTTGAAAATCATTTAACACAAGGTTTTAGTTGAAAAACATGAAATCATCCAATTCTTAAGATATTTAAAACAATATTACTCTTGGATGATTTTGGTGCATAAATAAAAAATGAAATGTATGAAAGTCCTAATGCACCAACAACCTTACAAAGAGATCTTAAGAAGCTTTGGTCTTGAAAAACTCTTCTCTTTGAGGTGGTCTTCTTCTTTATGATTTCTCATTGGCTTGATTTGTCTTTGGATTGCCACTTTGGAAGTCGTCTTGCCTAATCACACTTGAAATATGATCATTAGTTCTAAACCTTGTTTTGTTATCATCAAAATCAAAATTAACCAAACCTTAGTTTCACAAACTTGAACATAAATATGTATCTAATATAGATGTATTCAAAGATATAAAAGAAAAGATGATATATATATAATTTTTGAAAAATGTTTATAATTTTATTTTCAAATTTGTATTCATCTTGTATTTAATTAACATATAAAAAAAAAAACAAAGAAAGACTCATTAAAAAAACTGTGATAATAGTTTTTATATTTTAATAATTAAAATTAATTTATTATTAAAATTTTATTTTAATATTTTTTATTTTCTAGAAATGTATTAAAAAGCATATTCATTTTTAGAATATATTTTTTTTAATAAAAATAAGATAAAACAACTTCAATGTGTATATAATGTTATCAAGTTAATTACTAAGGGTACAATACTCGTAATGGTTGATGCCTCTTCTTTTAGTTGGGGGATGGGGGTTTTGTCCTAGCGAAGTTTTGGAAATTTTTGGAGTTTGATGTTTATTATAGATTTTTTCCACTACGTTATCTTATTTGTTGCCCATGACAACAACCCGAATTTTAGGGAAATTTCGATGGTATTTTTTGAAATTTTTATTTTTAAGCACACTTGATTATCATTGGTTTCAAATTTCATCAATTATTGCTTTTATAAATTTAATTTTAGAGGGATTTTAGGTAAAAAGATTTTAAGTAGGCACACTTAACAATTCTATAAAAAATAAAGTGAATATAAAAAATATATCTGTAATAAAATTTGAAACAAAGGTGGCTTAGTGTATTTATACTAAAACTCATGGGATATGAATGAAATTAACCTTTATATATATATATATATATATATATATGTATACATCAAATGATAAATCTTTTTTATTGTCTTTTGATAGAATTCACTTAGTAAAATAATTTTGATGAATTAAACTAAGTACATGTGGCTTAGATTTTTTTTTTTTCACTCCTAATCCAAATTGTAAAAAATCATTAATAAAAAATTAAAATAAAATCAATCCTCTAATATTATTCCCAATATGCCATATGGGTCAATAGTTATTTAAGATGAATTCATAAATAATAACAAATGTTATCTTGCTTCATAAGTCCAAATGGAGAAGCAAATGTCTATCCAATCCTTGATGTGCATAAGCACTCATTCACACCTCATGATAAAAAGGCTTTGCTCTTTGACATCTCCCAAAGGACAATGTTACATTATTCAACTTCCAATGAAACCATGTTTCAACCCTTTGACCATTTCAATGCAGCCCAAGAGGAAAAAGGAAGCTAAATAAAAGGGAAGAGAAAAAAAATGAATGCTTACTTTTCTATTCATTCAATTTAGACTACATTTCTATCAAGAGAAAAATCAACATGTCATGATTAACATTTTTTTATTTTAAATATTAATGCTATATCAAAATTTGTATACTAATATCAGAGTGTAAGCTAGTGATACTTTTAGTTACTGGACTTTCACCATCTAGGATGCAATATTCCACTACTTTGCCTAGTAGCATCACACTTTTTCCCATAATCCCATTTCAATTTTATTTTTTATTTATTTTTAAACAAAATTGCGGGCAATCCATTTTTTATGCTTTTAATTAACTTCAAAAGCAGGTGTAGACCCCCTGTTTTGAACCAAGTGTATTGGTTCAAGTGATATGATTTTTATTATTATTGCCTTCTTTTATTATAGATATAAGTTGAAGCAAGGTGGCTTTTCAAGGAGGATCCCAGAGTGGGATTTAGTGAGGAGGGGGGACCTCCCTTTCGGCATGAAAGCAGCTACGAGAGATGGGATGTGCAACAAGTCAAGATGGCAGGGGCCATGCTGGTGATTGGAGGGCCATGCTGCTGATGCGAGGAACAGTAGGGCAAGTAGAGACTTGCCAAAGAAGATAGGAACAGGGTAAGGAGGAAGGGGGGAGGAGACCAGTTGAAAGAGGAAGCTTGGGGGGAAAAAAGCAGGGTAGCGGACGGATTTTCTGGAGAGAAGCTTGGAGTCCTGCTGGTCTTGCTGGAAAAGACTTCCTCAGGTATGAATGCAACTGGTTATGGTTTGATTCGGATTCTTGCTATCCCATGAATGCAACAGGCTATGGTTTATTTCGGATTCTTGCTATCCCTCTGCATTTTCTTATTGATATTTTGGATATTTGTTGTTTTGTTTCGAGTGGATAATGAAGGCCACTTGTTGCTTATTGAGATATAACCGTGCATTCATGTTTGGCATTGTTAGTCTGAGCATGTCTATCTCTGTTGCGAAATGCCCCAAAAATCATGCCAATATTTGCATTTGATATTATTCTTCACCTAGTCAGAGGGCTCACGGATGACCCAAGAATGAAGTCTCATTTGAGGATATTTTCATCTCTTATTTTTCATGCTCTGTTTCCATGATTTCTTCTTTGTTGTGGCTGTTCCTTGTTCTTGGACCATGTTCAGTGCATGAACTGTGAGAGAGGAAATCTGCGTTTGACTGCGAACTTTTGCAAGGGTATATGTTCACAAGGTTTAGATGACATGGAAGAACAGAACTGAATAGAAAAGACTTCAAATGATTCAACACTCCGGCTTCGTTAGCGTTATTCTTTTTTTTGGCAGCCAATATGGTGAGAATAGATCATGGTTTGAAGAAACGTTCAATGGGTTTCCTCACTAAACGGCATCATTACAGAGCACTGATTTTCCCATTGGCATGAATAGCAGCACCTAGACACCAACTAGACATCTTGTATTTTCATCCCTCTTAGTCGCCCTGAATCCTACCGACCCATTATAACCTCTTCATGAACCCGAGGCAATAACAGTGAAAATACATTGAGGTGTCATGAAATATCTAGAGAGCTATTATGGAGAATAAGGACCTTTGTGGCAGACATTTGTATCATCTTTATGAGTGTATGAACCGCTATCAGTTGGAGGTGCAGATGACCCTCATGAGGGAAGATATGACTTTGATGGTGCAGAAGAAAAAAAAAGGCCTTGAATCCTTTATAATCCAATTATTTGCGTTGCTGTTGACCATTGTGGGTGGCAGAAGATTGGCAAAGGCTGCTGCAAATAGATTTAGTGAGTCACACGAGTTCATTCACTTGCATTTAAGCCCCACGTGGATTGGGTTGATGGGAAAATGGGTTTCTATGGGTTTGTGGCCTTTTTTATTATTATTATTATTATTATTATTTGTTTGTTTGCTTTTCTTAAGTGCAAGCCTGTTTGCCACGCTAAGGCCACTCCTATTTTTATCATTTTCTTAGTTTTTCCAACTTTTGATGCCAAAGATTCATTTTCAAAATTTTATTTTTAATTTAATTATTAAAAAAAAATCCTATTAAAAAAAATATATATATACATATATATATATATAGTTTTCACAACTTTGACCTCCCAAACTTAAATTATTTTATTTATTTTATTTATTTATTTTTAAAATTTCATCCTTAATAATTTTTCGGGTTTCTAATTTTTGGAAATTTAATTTTTCGGCGTTCCGTCCTTAAAATAATTTTTCGGGTATCCAATTTTTGAAATTTAATTTTTCGACATTCCATCTCTAAATAATTCTTCAATTTTCCAATTCCCAAGTTCACTTCCCAATTTTCACAACTATTTTCCTAATCATCATTACTATTATTCCATTCGTTTATCTATTCACTTATTCTTTCATTTAAAATCTCATTTTTAAATAACTCTTCAAACTTTCAATTTCAAAGATTCCACTATTCACGTTCATTCGTTTAAATATAATTCTCATTATTATTATTATTATTCCATTCATTTTATTTTACAAATTCCAATAATTAAAGTTCAAATTTTCAAAATTCCGTTTTCTAAATTTAATTTTCAATATCAGAAATTCCACTATTCACATTCAGTTGTTTAATGATTAATTTCATCATTATTATTATTTCATTTATTTATTTATTCACTCATTCGTTTATTAAAATTTCGTCTTTAAATAATTCTTCAAAATCTCGATTCCTAGATTTAGTTTTCCGAAATTTTAATTCCTTTCAAATTTAATTTCTAAAATTCTCATTCTTGTATTTAGTTTCTAAAATTCCAATTTTCAAATAATCTCTAAGACTCCAATTTTCAAATAAATTTCAAAAATCCAGTTTTCCCTTAAACTGTTTTTAATATCTATTTGGTGACGCATGTGATATGTTTTGTGCTCTTTATTATACACTGACTCCATTTTTATGATAGTGCATTGCTCGTTCGTGGCCCAGGTACGCATCCCTTCCCATTTCGATCATTCTCTATGCATATTTTGATTCCCACGTGTGCATGGTCGATTTGAGTATCCATTAATTTTCCCATCAATTGCCACGTCAGCTTCATTTTATTAGTAGAGACCCGATTTTAGGGACTTAGAGGGGTGCTATGGTTTTTTTTACCGTACCTTCCCGATAAGTAACCTGACCCCCGAACTCGATCCGGTTTTTCGTAGACTAACATTTTCCAAAACAAGGAGTCACACTTAGGGTTTTTCTTTCTTATTTTGTTTACCCTTTTAAAAATAAAACAAAAATAAGTGGCGACTCCAAGTCATTTTCTTAATTAATAAATCATTTTTCAAAATAAAAAATGAGCTCGCCATCAAGTGGGAAACGCATCGAGCCGAAATGCGGGGTCCACAACAGGTCTTAGAAAAACAAGAATTAAAAAAAATAATTTAATTATCATTCAAAAAAACACTTAAATTATCCTTAAACAAACCAAACAAGCTCTGGAAAAAAAGTTATGTATATTAGCGGTAGGTATAGAAAGCATGCAAAATCGTTAGGCAAAGGATTTCCAAATTTTTGGCTGTATGTCAGTATGTGGCTATGCTACTAGCCTATTTAAAGTGTTTGTTTCTTTTTTCTTCTTCTTCTTCATCTTTTCCCTTTTTTTTTTTTTTTTTTACATTTGAAAATAGTCACCAAAAGTACAAAATATAAATGAATTATTTCATTATTCTATTAAACTTTTATAGACTTTTCAATTTTACACAACTCAAAATTATAATATAAAATTTATTAAGTTTTTTTCCATGTGATTCATTAATGTTAAAAAAATATTTAATTTTATCCGACTAATTAATAATTTAACTATAATTGATAATTATTATTATTTTTTTTAATAAAAAGTTCATTCAAAGTGTACTATAAAAATTATCATTTTCTTTTTAATCAGAACAATTAGTCAGCATTTCACCATTGTTTCGATGGTAGCTTCAATTCTCTTGTTCATAAGATTTAATTTTATTACCTTTTATGACGTGATAACAAAAGATTACAATGTAGTCACTTAAATCATAAGTTTCTTTGAATGTTTTAAATAGTCATTAATAAATTTTAAGGTAAAGACCTTGAAATAGCTGTCACTTGTGAATTTACAACATAACTTTTTAAAATAAAAGGAAATTGATAATTATTAAAGTGGTTATGGATCAAAACAATCCCTCCAATAAGTTTTGGATGGTACATGAGATAATAAGGAGGTAGGTTTGGGACGATTTACTCCAATATCAAATCTATTTGGATTATTTAAAGGATAAAAATAAAAAATAAAAAATAAAAAAATTAAATAGGTGTTGTGGGGTAGGTATGAGAATTTCCATACCACCCTATCTCATCTAATTTTAATTTTAATTTTTTTAAAATTTAAATTACTTAAAATAAATATTATTTATTGATAAATAAACATATTAAAATTTATAATTTATTTTAATAAGAACTATTGTTTTTTTAGAATTTTATATATGTTAAAAAAGACAAGAATCAAATGGGATATGTAAGATAAAATAATACTCAAACCAGACTAGTATTTTTTTAAAAAAATTCCAAATTCACGTTGCATTTGATACTCACAAATTCATCTTATCAGGGAGATAAATATTACAAAAAACCTATTTCATTGTTATCCCTATGTCCTGGTCGTGTCTAAGGTCAAATACTACTAAATAGGTCAATATAATAATTACGTTAAAAACATAAATCCAATCTAATTATCAATCAAATAACATGACATACAACTCATTTAATAATCAAATCTAATTTAATAATTAAATCTAAGTAAGATCTTATCATAATTAACACGACTATTGAATGGAATAATTCGAATCAAATTTATGTTATGTAAATCAATGAAAAAAATATTTTATTTATTAAATGGATTATATATATGGATACGAATTTAATTCAAACACTATTATACTTAACTCAAACCCACAAAAAACATATCAAATTTGAATACCGTTATGCCAAATTTTCTCACTCGGACCTATCACGAGGCATACCCATGAAGCCTGGCAGCTGGGCCGTAGGAGTCCAAAACAATTTGTGGGTGTAGGAGTGTTGGGGGGATCTAGAGCCATGCATTTGGTAGCGAGTGAAAGACATTTTACGTTACAATGTATATATATATAGCGATACCATTAAGGTGGAAAGTAATAAATTTGTCATGGAAGTCTCCTTCAACACTAACCTCCATTTCTTTTCATTTGTATGGAGTCTGGTGTTCAGTGAGAAGACCACCCTATTTATGGGTTCAGTGAAAGTTAATGGCCTGAAATGCCTTCATGTACTATACCACAGAAATTAATGTGATTCTGATATCCAAATATTGGGCCACTCAATTCAATAATCAAACACTGCACAATGTCTAATTGCCCATTAATTACCAGCAATATATATAGAGCTGACAATAGTTTTTCTGCCTGCAGGGATACGTAAAATTTAAGATCCTATGATGAGCATGAATGCAGCTAGCTATATAAACTGAGAAAATTATATTCATATATATGGGTTATTCAGTGATGAAGGCAGCTTTCCTCATCCTCGTGCTGGGGCTAATCTATACCAAAATCAGCATTGGACAACCATCGTACCAGGGTTTTACGGCTGATCTCCGACCTTGTGCCATTGCTTTTGTCACCAGTGCCGTTGGTCTTAGCCTGTCTGATGGATGCTGATATAGCATGCGCCAAATACAAGCTCTTGAGCCACCATTGGAGCCAACTTGACATCTGTATGCGCCCAGAATGCTTTGTTGAGGGCTGATCCTAATGGCGTCAGTGCTGATCCATCCACTGAAATCCAGGCTGCATGTGGTTTCAACCTGGGTTTCAATATTTCTGGTTCTGACGACTGTATGTGATGATGTTTAAGAAGATGGGCACATGCGGTTGGTAATTAGATTGTGTAGCTAAATTGACAACATTGGAGGTACCTTAGTCAAGATTCTTGTGATGCTTTTCAATCCTTGTCTCTTGGGCTAGGGGTAAAGACTAAAGACTCATTATCTTCAGCAGAAAATGGATCTGATCTTGTGTTTACAGACACAATGAAACTGTCATATTCAGAAGAGAGGCCTTCAAATATAGCTTCAATGTGGTCTTTGTTAGAAAGAACATGACCCACTAAAGACAAGATATTTACTATATGCTTAATTTTCAACAAATATTCATTAAGAGTCAAATTATCCTTCTTAATAGCTTTTAATTGGTCCTTTAACTGAGATACCTTAGCACGAGTCTGAGACACGAAGTATTTCTCTAATGTTTGCCAGGTCTGGGACGCCGAATCACAGCCTACCATTCCCATCAAAATTGATTCAGACATTGATGATAATAACCGAGAAGCCAATAGCTGATCTTGTTGCTCCCATTGTAGAAAACTCTGATTTATCACACCTGAGATTTCATCTTGAGGTTGTAGGAACATCGATGACACTAACTGACTAGTGATGAATTGTTGAAGCTTGTGTCCTTTGATACCCACCATTACTTGTTTCCATAGTAAGAGGTTCTCATTGTGCAATTTCACCGAGAGAGTGCTGGAATGTAACCGGACTAAATTTCACCATTGATGATGAAGCTCTGCCAATGGTGGTCGAAGAACTATCTAGAGCTCTCCCTTCTAGCTCTAATACCATGTTAAAGAATTAAGAAGGAAATTTCTGGAAGAATGAATAGATTCTCATTTCTTGATGGTGGCAGAGTACAGAGGAGTTTATATATTTGAGAGAATAACAACAACCTCCTCTAACCGGTTTATTTACAAGCTTTTATATTTAGTAACTAATCCTAATAGCTCAATAAGTTGTTCTAACAAAATAAAACTTTGTAACACCTTTAGGAAAATTTGACCTTCAAATTATGGACTTTTTATTACAAATATTTTTTTTTTTTAGTTAAACAATCAGCAATTCTATTTGCTTCCTTATAAATATGACAACAATTGTTAATATTTAGATCCGTAGATAACTTTTAAATATCATCAATTAATAACACAATAGAACTAGGAATATTATTCTTTTTATTATTACAATCTATTACTATTTTTAAGTTACTTTCAATCTCTAGGCTTAAGAACTCAATGTTCTTGACAACTAACACATCATTTCTCAAAACCATAGATTATGCAATAATTATTGAAGAATTGCCTATATGCTTACTTACAGTTATTTTTATAATTCTATTAGTTTCTAATAATCCATCTTGATGCACTTTTATTCTCTATTCTTGAACCATTAAAATTTAATTTGAATCTTCCATTAATTGGAGGAATCCAACAAATTCATTTTTCAACCATTCGAGGGACACTATGTCCTCCATTTTGAAGATATGAGTCAATCACATATTATTGTAGATTTTGGAAGTTTAAGGTAGCTTTCTTAATAATGAGAAAGGAGTTGGGTTGGATCTTCCTAAACACTACTTGATTTTTATGAATTTATACATTCCACAAAATAATGACAATTTTTTCCATAGGAGGGTTAAAATTTTTTCAATTAAATTTTTAGTTTTTATACACCATTTCAATCCAAAATAGAAAGTCATCTTCATATAAAAGAGGTGTAAGACAATTATACTTAATTGGATCCCAAAATCCTTGAACAAAAGGATAATTTTATAAAAAAATTGGTCAATTGTTTCACTATTTGATTGCATAGATGACACATGTTTGTAATTTCCAACCTTTCAACAATTAGATACTCACATGTAGGGAGGACATTTCTAATAACTAGCTATAGGAAAAATTTTACTTTTGGCATAATATTTGAATTCCAAATCCAATGTAGAATATTGGATCTAGGGTGTGCCAAAGGCTTTGTCAATGCCCAAGTTATTGACTTAAGGGTGAACTTATCATCTTGAGAGAAATCCCAAAAAATCCTATCATTGATGGGAAAGGAAGGGATATGAATTGTTTAAATATCTGCTAAAATATTTGGGGAGAGGATTGACAAAATAGAATGAAGATTCCACTCCTTGGTATTCTAATTTATAAAATTGTGCACTTTGCATCCTAGTTGATGTAATGTAATTATTTTCATCCACAAAAGAAACAAGACGCAACATATGAACTCAATAGTCTGTCCAAAAGCAAACTTTTCTACCATCTCCTATGCACCATTTTAGGCTGGGTCCAATATATTTTATATGATTAATAATGTCTTTCCAAACAATATTGGAATCTCCTTCATTTTTAGAGATCTTGAAAAGTTGTCTTTAACATAATTTTCCTTTATGATCCTAGCCTAAATGCTATCATTGTTCGTGAGGATTCTCTACCCTAGTTTAGTAATTGAAACTTTATTAACATCTCTATTCTTCCTAATTCTTAGACTCCTTCACATTAAGGTTTACAAAACTTTTCCCAGATTCATTAAACCCTAAATTTGGTGACCATAATAAATTCTTGTAAGTTTAAAACAATTCATAAAATGAACATGGCAACTCACCAAATTAGATGAGGACCTTGAAGTGGATATTATAGTTATTATTCATGTTCATAAGAACATGGATAATGAATTGTATTTTTTATAAACATAAACAGAACTGTGTTCTCATGAACACGAGCTAAAATCGTGTACTTGTGAACACGAACGAAACCATTTTCTCACGAACACAACGAAATCATGCTTTAATGAACATAAACAAAGATTTGTATTCTTATGAACACGAACTATAGTCTATGTTAATAAGAACATGAATAGAAAACCATCTCCACGTGAATCCGATTATGAGGATTCAAGGAATATTTTCTGTTATAAACTGTTTCGATATGAACTATTAAGAAGATGACACGTGGATTCATGAGAGGATATAAAAATTGAGGAATATTCTAGAAGAAGGCAGATGAAAAATTAGTGTGACAACAAACCCAATTACACATTTTTCTTTGTTTTCATATTATGATATTGTAGATTTCGAAAATGCTATAAAAGAATCAAAATGGCGAAAGGCTATGGATCTTGAAATTGCGGCTATTACAATGGTGAAAGTGTAAGATATTATGAAAATAGAGGTAGGTCAGAAATTATCATAAAAATATTGAAAAATGGTAATGATTAGTGGTAATCAAGGAAACAAATACTTTGAATAGTTGTAATAAAAGATTTTGGTGGTAACTCTTTGTGTGGCTATGAAAATTGCTTTGGAATGAAGATGAATAATAATATATCACATCCAAAGAAGGTTGCAGTCATAGTATATAAATGATAGTAATGAGAAAAAGAGGACAATTACATTATTGATAATATTTAAGAGTTATTGAAAGAAAAAGGAAAGTAGACAACACCCTTTACAAGCAAATTGTGTGAAGCTTGATGTATTTGACTGCAATAAGGCTTGATATAATGCATGTTGTAAGTCTCGTTAGTAGGTATATGGAGTGCTCAAGAGATATGCATCTTCTAGATGGTAAGAGAATTTTTCAATACTTGTAGAGTACCACAAACCATGGGATATTCTACAAAAGGGGTGAAAAGTCAAATCTGTTTAGCTTTAGAGACAGTGACTATGAATGTGACTCAAAAAATTGCTTGGCATTTACACCATGGCGAGTTCATTGTATAGAATGGGCATGAAACTAATGTTCTTTAAACTAAATAACACTCAGTTTAAAGGGAGGAATTGTTGGAAGTATTTACTTATTATTTTATTTATTTAAAATGTTTGGTCATGAGTTATTTTAGTCTTTTGGTGGTAGTGGAGTTTGTTGCATGTATTTACCAATTCTTTAGGCTTACTTTATGTTTTTCTTTTTTGTTACTACATGTTGGACACTTTTCTAGGATTTAGGTGGTGTTTGTTTTTTAGCTAAATAGAAAAAACCAAAATATTTGACTTTTTCTATTCGACTAAAAGTAATTTGTTGATATCAACCAACATAATTAAATTAAAATTATTAATGACAAGTTCACTTAAATTATGTTGGTTGATATCAACATGTTACTTTTAGTTGAATAAAAAAAACTAAATGTTTTAACTTTTTCTATTCAACCAAAAAACAAACACTACCTTTGTGGTTATACATTTGTACTTCTATGCATATAACCGTTAGCCATGTTTAGTTTACCGCATATATCATGAGATATATATATATATATATATATATTTGTAGACCCCTTTTAAAAACCAAATGATATTATTTTTATTTATTTCTTTTATAGCATTTGGAGGTTTTTTTGCTCTCACACCTGGGAAGAGCTGGCCACACCTTAAAGGAGTGGGGAACCTTTTTCTGCTGGGAACCAGCTGCATGGACATGTGGCAAAGAGCATGACTCGCCATGGTGGTGGTTGAAGATGGGGACTTGCTGAGCAATGAACAGGAGAGCAGGTAGTGGCTTGCGGGAGAAGACAAAAATAGATGAGGGGTATTCAAGGTCCATAGGAGAGGTTTTTTTTGGCCGGGGAGGTAAGTTTTGCGGGGGGACAAGGAGCAGACTGGTTTTTTAAAGGTGTACTCCTTAGCTTAAAGAGGAAGGCTTGAGGGGGAGAGAAGAAGAAGCTTGACCATCTTCACTCGGGGAGTTCAGGTATGGCAATATTCTCACTTCTTATTTTTGGCTATTTTGCTCGATTTGCTATTCAATTCCAAACAGTAACCTGTTGATTAGGAGTAGGCATAGAGGATCCTATGTTGGTTCTGACCTCTAAGGTGCTTTGAAGGTGTTCTAATGTGTTCATTTTTTTTTTTTTTTTGGTTTTGTTGGCGTTGGGTTTGGCTCTGCTCTTTCTTGATACTGGCAACCATGATATCCATTTATGTTTGAAATATCTCATGTTTATCCCACTTATATTTATTCAAGTATTGTTTCTATTTTTCCTCATTTATTTTCCTCTGTTTTTGGCTCCCTATGGGATGTATTTTCCTCTGCTTCTGGCTCACTATGGGATGTATTTTTTTTCTGGAGAGGATTTTGTAATGTTTCGAGGTGTTTTCGAGTTTGACGTCGAATGGCTGGGTTTATTCCCACTTAGATCAGTTTCTGGGTTCTTCGGATATGGATATTTCTGATAGAAAATCATAGTTCCTGGGTATTTGAAAGTGAGCAAAGTTCTCTCCACTGGTGAAGGGTGTTTTAATGCTTAAGAATGAGTTTCTCTTCATTGGGTTATGTTCACTAAACAAAGGAAGGTTGATGAGATGTTTCTAGACAGTGTTCCACTGTTACTTTTTGGCCCTTAGATCATCCTACCGGATCCCAAGATCAAACCCAACAATAAATCAAGCTGCAGAGGGTTCATCATCATGCTATAATGCTCCTTCAGGCCCCACTTTTATCTTCCAATTTTCATTTGAGAATCATTCGCGGGATTATATGGCAACAATGGCTCAGTGCATGAGGTTTACCAATGCTTTTATTTCCACTGTCAAACCCATTCCATCTCATAATCTCCTTCCAACATCCACCCAATCATTCCTCCCACTTTCTATTTCATTACTGATACCTTCGTCTTTCACATTCCACCTCTTATTTTATCCCCCATCTTGCAACATGCATGTCTTTATTTTTCACCACCTACTACACTCATTTCTCACTAACTCCCTCATACCCGTTTCCACATACACCCTTACTTCATGCCCAATGTATACCACATTTCTTTTTAACACCACGTGTCCATTCCCTTCCCTGCCCATTGTCATTTTTCTAATACCCACTGCCATATTCCCCTATACCCATTTTTTTCTTTATCCCCACCATGCAAATATCCTCATGCATATACCCATCCAACCATACCACTAAACCCACATCTCTCTCTAATATTTCCATACCCACCGAACCAATCTCACTATCCATCCTTCATACTTCCCGTATTCACCACGTGCATGTATATTCATCCCATTTTCACCACTTTTACATAATACCCATGAATTCTCTTCTCTTACTACCCATTTCACCGATGATATTCACACCATGTACCCTACATGGTCGTTGCTCTACATGCACGTCATTTACTTCACCATACCCTCCATAATCCACTTTTTGACCCTCTTCCTTTCACTCTTCATGAACTTGAATTCCCATGTAAGCTCATCACCATTCATACTCATCATGCCCAAGATGCCTCACTAGCTACCTGTTTCACACTCACCATGCGCATAGCTATCCAAGCACACCATTGCATCTACTTCTCTCTCTACACTACACCACATACCCATTTCTTTCTTAAAAACCCATCACACCCATTTCTCCTCACATTTGCATGGCCACGCATGGCCGTATTAATCTCCATACCTATCCTTCATGCTTCATGTATATCCCTATTCTTTAACACCACATACCCACTTTTCACTCACACCCATTAAATCCACTCCCTCTCATCACTTTCTCATCCTTTATACCCACCCGTCCAACTCATTTTCCTCTCACTTCCATTATTCTTCACGTGCATGAACCTTGCATGCATGGCTACCCATCATACTCTCCATGCCCGCCATACCCACTTCCCACTCACGCCCACTGTCGAAGCCACCCCATTTCATCACTTTCTCACTTTCCATGTATGAGTATACTCATTCCATGCCCATTTTTCCATTAAACCTTTTCCATATCCATTTTTCTACATCATGTATCCCTCACGTAAACGGTTTCATTAATGCACCCATCCTTCTCCTATTCTCATGCACATAGCCATCCTCATCTCTCCACCTTCACACACGCTAAACTCCTCATACCCATTTTCTAATACTCTACACCACGTACCCATTTTTCACTCACTACCCATTCCTCTCACTTTCTCTCACTAACTCATGTACCATTCACACCCACTGCCCATTTTCATACCCACCTTCCAATGCCTCTCAAACCCATTCCCCTCATCACCTTCTATCACCGTTTTCGTCATACATTTCTCACCCATTCATTCCCTTCCATTTTCCACATATATGAAGCTCCAAGCATGCAAGACTTCAAGAGAGATGGCAATATGTGATGTAAAAAACAGGTTTGTGGTGCTCTCTGGTAGTACATGGAGTGGGTTGTGAGTGTTAGCAATACGTGGAATAATTTCGATTGGGGTAATCTTCTTATATGGCATACATGGACATTTGGTGGAGCCACAGATGAAAAGTGCATGTTTGTAGGCACGTTGCATGGGTAGTAATTCTTTTCTTTTGTTGGTTTTGGGCTGCCATGATGTTCCAATCCCATGAATTTTACTTCAAAGCCTTTCTCCACCTTGGGCCCACCACTAAGTGTGGTCATTTTGGCTCACCCCTATCTTTTTTTTGTTTGTTGATATTTTATTAACTTTTCCAAACTCCATTTTTTTAAATACCTTTCATAATTCTACTTATCAAATAATATCAAAACTTTTATTTTAGAATAGTCTTTTTAGTTCCAATTTTCAAATAATTTCAAAATTTCCATTTTTGAATAATTTTCTAAAAATTCCATTTTTTACATTTATTTATTTAATCATCATTATTTTCATTATTATTATTATTATTATTATTATTATATTTATTTATTTTTAAAATTCCATCTTTAAATAATTCTTTAAAATTCCTAATTCCCAATTTCCGCAATTCCAATTTCCGAATTCAATTTCCAATTTCCAAAATTCCAATTTTCCAATTTCATTTCCAATTTCCAAAATTTCAATTTTCACATTTATTTATTCAATCATTATTATTTTCGTTATTATTTTATTTATTTATTTATTTATTTATTTTTAACCTTTAAATAATTCTTCAAAATTCTGATTTCCAAATTTAATTCCCAATTTCCGCAATTCCAATTTTCCAATTTTCCAATTTTCGAATTCAATTTCCAATTTCCAAAATTCCAATTTTCGAATTTAATTTCCAATTTCCAAAATTTCAATTTTCACATTTATTTATTCAATCATTATTATTTTCTTTATTATTATTTTATTTTTTTAATTTATTTATTTATTTTTAATCTTTAAATAATTCTTCAAAATTTCGATTTCCAAATTTAATTCCCAATTTCCGCAATTCCAATTTTCCAATTTCCAAATTCAATTTCCAATTTCCGAAATTTCAATTTTCACATTTATTTATTTATCATCATTATTATTATTACTATTATTACTATTATTATTATTTTATTTTATTAAAAAAAACTCCATTTTCAAATAATTCTCGAGACTCCAATTTTCAAATGAATTTCAAAAATCCAGTTTTCTCTCGAAAAGTTTTAATTTCACTCCGGTTCTCAAATGATCTTCTATTTCTTTTGATTTTACATAAGCATGAATGCAATTTTCGTAATTCCAGAATAATGGAATTTGTGAGACGAATTCGTGCAAGATAGATTGGGTGATTACTACTCAAAAAGTGCTATTTCATAGCTTGTAATTAATCCTTTTAAACACTTTTGAGTAGTAGTTATTGCCTTTTAACCCAATTAACATGTTAAGGATCCTTGCAATCAATTTTGATCAAATTGTGTAAGTTTTGGTGTTTTTGTTAGTAATTTGATCACCAAAACAATCCAAGAATGAGGGAGAATTGTATATAGTTCATGGCAAAGCTTTTGGAAGCTCAAATTCATGAAGAAACCAAGATTTGGAGCCTCATAGGCCTTTGCCAAATTCGTTCAAAGTATGCAAGGAGAGAAGCAAGGAGAAGAGGAAAACAGAGTGAAGAAAACAGAGGACAAGCAGCTGCAGTCTTCATGCGCACTTTTGGAGCACTTCCCGAAGTCTATTTTCTACATTCTATATACCATTTCAAAGCTCAGGAAGTCAAGAATCCAATGCTTCAAACGGTGCGCGATTCGGAGTTGAAACGAAGGAGTTACAGCCATTACAAGCAGATCACTCCAAAGTGTTGCGAAATCAGCCTTTTGTTGCGAGAATTTCGCAGCCTTTTTGTACAGTGCTATGGAATTCCTCCTGAAGCTACCCGATACATGCCGCAAGCTGGAACGCTGAGAACCTCAAGGTGGAAGCCAATTTCGCAGCCCTGCGAGTTTAACTTGTTGTTGCGAAAATATTTCGCAGCCCTCTTGAGTGTCTGCGAAATCTCGCAGACACCATTTTCACCTGCGAAATGTCCTTAGTGCTTCCTGATATTTGTGCACCGACTCTTTTAGATCTTTTCTTCAGATATTTTTGTATAAATTTCCATTTTTCTCCTTGTAAGCCACCAACCACAAGATTTCTTAGCTAGGAAGGTTGGAAAAACTCCTCTATATATATTCCCTTGCATCCACTGTAAAAAAAAGGGAGGAGGATCATATATGTAATATCGATCATATATAGAATATACAGAGCCTTGCTCTGTTTTTCCTTCTCTTTCATTTTTCATTTACTTTTCTTTCTAGCCAACCAAACTCTGAGGATTTTTCCACAGAGGATGAGAGGCTAAGCTTTTTGTCTCTTGGAGTAAGGAAAGCCGGGTAAGTTTCCACATGCATAATTTGGAAGTTTTGTTGTTTTAGTTTTTAATGAAGAGAAAGTGTGACCCGTTAGTGATTTCTATGTTTTTAGTTAACTTAAAACACCTTTGAGTCACCTGGGCCAACACTTGGTAAGGCAAGTGATTTCCAACCATGGAAATGCACTAGTTTACCCCTTGCGAGCCTCTGGTAGGTGACTTCAAGGTAGGATTTTCCGGAATTACCAACACTTGGTAAGCTTTTGGACTCCTAGGAGACATCCATTAGTTATCTCTTGCGAGTTTGAGAAGGGAAGTCCAAGGTTAAAGATCTCCTTGAATGGTAAGTGCTCGTGAGAGGCATGAACCATTGCAAGGTGCATCAGTGAGAGGGATTTAGTGTTTGAACCCATTGATGGGAAGCATCTGTACAACACCGGTTGGAGAAGGAACTATATGTTAATTCTCTAATGCGAGGAAAATAAACAAGTGACCGGAACTCCCTTTTTGTATGAGGAACCTGAGCCTAGTGATCTAAACTCCAAGAAACACTTTTCTTCATAAGTAATTCCCATTACTTTCTTTTTAGTTAGCTTAAAACCTAAACCTTTTTCATTCAAAAATCTTTATGTTTTCTTTTAAAGCTAACCTTGAAATGAAAAGGCACCAATTCAGCTTTGAATTGATATCATTTGTGAAGTGAAAACCCATCCCAGTGAACGATCCTAGAGCCACTATGCTATAGTAGCTTTGTCTTTGCTACCCTAGTATATGGTGTAATAGGTTATAAATTTTGTTGATCAATCCCTCAATCAAGGAGCACCAGCTGGACACGAATCAGCTGAGACACCAATTGGGCATGAATCAAATGGCGCCGTTGCCGGGGATCAAACCTCGAATCAAATGGTGCCATTGCCACTGCCGCTGCTAGGGACGAATCAAATGGCGCCGTTGCCGGGGATCAAACCTCGAATCAAATGGTGCCATTGCCACTGCCGCTGCTAGGGACGAATCAAATGGCGCCGTTGCCGGGGATGGTGCCACTTTACAGTGATATCACCTTTTCTAGAGTACTTGTGATCTTCATCACAAGTTTGGTGACTTTTCTTTTCCTTTTGCTAACTCTTTTTATTTCTTTATTGTTCATATTTTAGTATACCTTTTATTTAGTTTTTAGTTTACCTTAATTTTCTTTCTTTGAATTGTTTTTCTTTTGTTTTCTTTTGTGTTCTCTGTTTTTAATTCACAAATTGCTAGTTGTGCATGCCATATTCAATACCATAGCAGAGGAAGCCATGAACTTCATGAGTTATGTGGCTAAATTCTCAAGAGGATGGGATGAACCAAATGCTAGAGATATGGGAAGAATGATGTCTCAACCTAAAGCTAAGGGTGAGATGTATATTTTGAATGACGGCATGGACATGAAGGCAGAGATTGCAGCTATGGAAAGGAAATTAGATGAGCTAGAAATGAACCAGATGCAAGAAGTGCAAGCCATCTCTCAAACACCATTGCAAGCTATGCCTTGTGCCATTTGTCTATCTTATGAGCACTTAGTGGATGAGTGTCCTACCATTCCATCCGAGAGGGAAATGTTTGGTGATTGCAACACCTACAATTCCAATTGGAGGGACCATCCAAAATTCTCTTGGAAACCACAGCCACCTCAGTATCAGCAACCTGCTCAAGCACCACAGCAAGCCTCAAACCTTGAACAAGCTATGGTGTATCTTTGCAAGGTCGTGGGAGATTTTGTTGGAAAGCAAGAAGCCATCAATGCTCAAATCAATCAAAGAATTGACAGAATGGAGAGTACTTTGAATAAAAGGATGGATGAAATGCAAAATGATATGGCCCAAAAGTTAGATATTCTCCAAGATTCAATCTCAAGGCTTGCCAACCTCAACACAATGCAAGAGAAAGAAAACTCTCCTTCTCAACCTTATCAAAATTCCATGAGTATCCATGAAATGGAGGCTCAAGAGGGAGAATCTTCAATGGTGAAGGAAATTGAAGAAGTGATCACTCTGAGGAGTGGTAAAGAGGTTGATCTGCCCACATGCAAGCTAGAGCATAAGGTAGGGAATGAAACAGAGAAAGAAAATAGGGAGGAAATCAAAGGAAAGAAAAAGGGGAAAAGTATAGAGAAAGATGACTATGATTTTGATATAGATGAAGAACCACAGAGGATAGTCATCAAGGAAGAATTGATGAAGAAATACATGCGTACACCTTTTCTCCAAGCTTTGTATGAGAAAATCATACAGAGAAAGCCCCAAGTGAGGGATGCAAGCTTCATATGGGATCCGGGCAAGCTAAATCAGGATCAAATTTTTTGATGGACTTAGTCTTTTTAAAGACTAGCTAGTCCATATCCTTTTGTTTTGTTTTTTTTAGTTGCTTTAATTTTGATTTCAATGCTTTAATTCTAGTTTTTTTTTATGTAATATAGGTTTTTGGATGATCAAAATCAAGAGGAATTGCAAAGAAATTGAAGAAAAAAAAATCGGAGCAAAATCGGAGCAAAATCGGAGTCAAACGAAGCGAAAACAGGGGAGAAACAGGGGAAAAACAGGGGTCTGCGAGATTTCGCAGCCTCTGCGAAATTGAAATTTTGCTGCAAAACCAGTTCGCAGCCCAATTGCCCTCTCTGCGAAAATTTTCGCAGCTGCGAAACCACTTTTGGCACACGAGTGCCACTTCGCAGCACAGTGGCCCCCATTTCGCAGCTGCGAAAGCGGCTGCGAACCACCAAAGCATGAAATCCTCCATTTCGCAGGGAAAGCTCCATTTGGCAGGGTGTTTGGCAGCTGCGAAGCCGATTTTGGCACACGAGTGCCATTTCGCAGCACAGTGAACCTCATTTCGCAGCTGCGAAAATGGCTGCGAAACCAAAAAAAAAAAAAATTCATTTTTTTTGGCAGCCAAAGTCCCATTCCGCAGAGGATTTCGCGGCTGCGAAAGCACTTTTGGCACACGAGTGCCACTTCGCAGCACAGGAGCATCTGTTTCGCAGCTGCGAAACGCATTGCGAAGTGAAAAAGGCTGATTTCGCAACAAAAGTCTCATTCCGCAAAGGATTTCGCGGCTGCGAAGCCGGTTTTGGCACACGAGTGCCATTTCGCAGCACAGTAACCCTCATTTCGCAGCTGCGAAACGGCTGCAAAGTCCCAAAAAGTGAAAAATCCCAATTTCACAGCCGTACCCCCATTTCGGCAATTGTTGGACACATTTCGATCACTTCCCGAAGTTCAAATTATGCATGTAATATCTCATTTGAAAGCTTGGGAAGTCACGAGTCCACAGCTTCAAACGGTGCTTGATTTGGATTTGAAACGGAAAAGTTATGGCCATTTGAAGATGACTGTGCAAACCATGAGCGGAAATGTCGCACCTCAATTTCACTACTGTTGAACACATTTTTGAAGCACTTCCTGGAGCTCAAATTATGCATATGATATCTCGTTTCAAAGCTTGGGAAGTTAGGAGTCCATAGCTTCAAACGGTACGCGATTTGGAGGTGAAATGAAGAAGTTATGGTCGTTGGAAGGCAAGCGTGCAAAGCTGAACGGGAATTTCGCAGACGAGACGCCATTTGGAAGGGTGTTTCGCAGCTGCGAAACCACTTTTTGGCACACGAGTGCCATTTTGCAGCATAGTTCCCCTCATTTTGAAGCTGCGATACGGCTGCGAAATCACCTTTGAGCTGCGAAATCACTTTTAAGCTGAGAAATGGGTTGCGAGAATTCCCCTGCTCTACGAAATCCACCCCCTGCTGCGAAAATGCTCCAACCTTCAAAAATGGTCTGCGAAAATGCCACTTTGCTGTGAAATGATCTCCAAACTTCGAGATGGCTGCGAAATCACCTCCAAGCTTAAAAATGGCCTTCAAATTGCGAAATTGACTTGTGAAATGGAGGGTGATTTGCAAAAACATTTTGCAAAGCCAAGAGAAGTTGCTAAAATGCCAACAGAGCCTTGCAACCATGCATCCGAAGAGGAGAGCCCTGCGTACCTTGGGATCACACACACCAAGCCTCTCACTCCATTTCTGACCTCCTTAAAGCATCAAATCCCATAGCTCCAACTGAGAGCTCCAGTTGATGAGACTATGCCACCTAAGGAGATTACCTGAACAGAGGCCAAAGTCCTGATCCAACCCACTCAAGAGGCCATCACAGACACATCAGCTCCACAGGACCTTACCATTACTTGATCATCTCTTTATTTTTTGGTCTTTACATATTATATTAGTATACATAGCTCCTTGTTTTGATGTCTTATATTCTAGAATTGGATGTATTACTGATGATGCATCATATATAGACATCATTTTTGTTTAAACTTGGCATTTTTCTATTTCCTCTACTCACTAACTCTTATGTTTTCTTTGAAACATGTGGTTTCTCCTATACGACTCAGACTCCATGTCACTAAGGAGGTACCACTTCCTCCCTATTTTTTAATCGCTTTTGTCACATTGAGGACAATGTTCAGCTTGGTTGGGGGGAGAGTTGAGGAAGTAAGTATTGTTAATAATGCTAAGTTATTTTGGCAATTTAGTTGCTTTTTGCTTAATTTTTAAAATTTTTGCTTTAAACTCCATGGATATTAAGGATTAACTCTCAAAATTAAATGAGAGAAGTCGAGTTTCAACTTGATTACATGAGTCTTAGAGTTTGTATTATGCTCTTCTAAAAGTTGATGAATTGTTGAAACTCCCATTGCATGCAAACTTATCTCTTCCACCTTAAGCTATTCGCACACACATACATTAGATTCCGGTTATAAGATGTGAAACTATCTCACCCTCTAAGCTTGAGAAATCATAATTTGACACCTTTAACCTCTCTTTAATAGTGTTGGGACACCTCATAAAGACCAATGAGTCTTTGAAAAAATAGAAAAAAAGAAAAAAGAAAAAGAAAAAAAAAAAAAAGAATAAACTTCTTTACTTGCCTTGAAACCTGAGCATGGTCCGAAGGGGTGGCGAAAGCCTTTAAAGCCTGGTGCCCTAAGCCTTTATTGGTTGGGAGTCACCGATCCTCTGCTTGTTACATGGGTGAATTGGTTAAGTTTAGTAAGTGAAAAGAATTGTGAATAAGAGGTGCGTTCCTAGCCTATCAAGAGATGGTTAATTTTACTAAGCTTAAAGAAAGACTTAGGTTGGGGGGAGATGATAGTTATCCATACTATAATCGGAAGCTAATCACATTAACACTTAGCTTTTAGTGGAAGAATTTGATTTGGATCTTTTGAGAGTGGAAATTCTTTTGATGCTTAAACTTGCATAATATCCATTCTTTGTACTCTAAGATCAAGTGAATGCTTTGACAACTCTTATTATAGGTTGAGATTCACATCTTTATTGATCCATGGATGTCCATCATGCCACTCATATCATTTTTTGGAGTGATTTGCATGATCCCTTTTATGTATATTATTATAGTTACTTAGTTTTTATCTCCTTCATTGCTAAGGGACTAGCAATATGTCGGTTGGGGGGAGTGATTACTACTCAAAAAGTGCTATTTCATAGCTTGTAATTAATCCTTTTAAACACTTTTGAGTAGTAGTTATTGCCTTTTAACCCAATTAACATGTTAAGGATCCTTGCAATCAATTTTGATCAAATTGTGTAAGTTTTGGTGTTTTTGTTAGTAATTTGATCACCAAAACAATCCAAGAATGAGGGAGAATTGTATATAGTTCATGGCAAAGCTTTTGGAAGCTCAAATTCATGAAGAAACCAAGATTTGGAGCCTCATAGGCCTTTGCCAAATTCGTTCAAAGTATGCAAGGAGAGAAGCAAGGAGAAGAGGAAAACAGAGTGAAGAAAACAGAGGACAAGCAGCTGCAGTCTTCATGCGCACTTTTGGAGCACTTCCCGAAGTCTATTTTCTACATTCTATATACCATTTCAAAGCTCAGGAAGTCAAGAATCCAATGCTTCAAACGGTGCGCGATTCGGAGTTGAAACGAAGGAGTTACAGCCATTACAAGCAGATCACTCCAAAGTGTTGCGAAATCAGCCTTTTGTTGCGAGAATTTCGCAGCCTTTTTGTACAGTGCTATGGAATTCCTCCTGAAGCTACCCGATACATGCCGCAAGCTGGAACGCTGAGAACCTCAAGGTGGAAGCCAATTTCGCAGCCCTGCGAGTTTAACTTGTTGTTGCGAAAATATTTCGCAGCCCTCTTGAGTGTCTGCGAAATCTCGCAGACACCATTTTCACCTGCGAAATGTCCTTAGTGCTTCCTGATATTTGTGCACCGACTCTTTTAGATCTTTTCTTCAGATATTTTTGTATAAATTTCCATTTTTCTCCTTGTAAGCCACCAACCACAAGATTTCTTAGCTAGGAAGGTTGGAAAAACTCCTCTATATATATTCCCTTGCATCCACTGTAAAAAAAAGGGAGGAGGATCATATATGTAATATCGATCATATATAGAATATACAGAGCCTTGCTCTGTTTTTCCTTCTCTTTCATTTTTCATTTACTTTTCTTTCTAGCCAACCAAACTCTGAGGATTTTTCCACAGAGGATGAGAGGCTAAGCTTTTTGTCTCTTGGAGTAAGGAAAGCCGGGTAAGTTTCCACATGCATAATTTGGAAGTTTTGTTGTTTTAGTTTTTAATGAAGAGAAAGTGTGACCCGTTAGTGATTTCTATGTTTTTAGTTAACTTAAAACACCTTTGAGTCACCTGGGCCAACACTTGGTAAGGCAAGTGATTTCCAACCATGGAAATGCACTAGTTTACCCCTTGCGAGCCTCTGGTAGGTGACTTCAAGGTAGGATTTTCCGGAATTACCAACACTTGGTAAGCTTTTGGACTCCTAGGAGACATCCATTAGTTATCTCTTGCGAGTTTGAGAAGGGAAGTCCAAGGTTAAAGATCTCCTTGAATGGTAAGTGCTCGTGAGAGGCATGAACCATTGCAAGGTGCATCAGTGAGAGGGATTTAGTGTTTGAACCCATTGATGGGAAGCATCTGTACAACACCGGTTGGAGAAGGAACTATATGTTAATTCTCTAATGCGAGGAAAATAAACAAGTGACCGGAACTCCCTTTTTGTATGAGGAACCTGAGCCTAGTGATCTAAACTCCAAGAAACACTTTTCTTCATAAGTAATTCCCATTACTTTCTTTTTAGTTAGCTTAAAACCTAAACCTTTTTCATTCAAAAATCTTTATGTTTTCTTTTAAAGCTAACCTTGAAATGAAAAGGCACCAATTCAGCTTTGAATTGATATCATTTGTGAAGTGAAAACCCATCCCAGTGAACGATCCTAGAGCCACTATGCTATAGTAGCTTTGTCTTTGCTACCCTAGTATATGGTGTAATAGGTTATAAATTTTGTTGATCAATCCCTCAATCAAGGAGCACCAGCTGGACACGAATCAGCTGAGACACCAATTGGGCATGAATCAAATGGCGCCGTTGCCGGGGATCAAACCTCGAATCAAATGGTGCCATTGCCACTGCCGCTGCTAGGGACGAATCAAATGGCGCCGTTGCCGGGGATCAAACCTCGAATCAAATGGTGCCATTGCCACTGCCGCTGCTAGGGACGAATCATTGGGCTTTGGTGGGGGCCCCACATATATGAGTTTTCTCTTCTAATTGTCAATTGTTATGCTTGATGAGTGTTGTTTGATCTTTGTCTTGCTCTTTGATATGCATGTGATGATTTTATACTTGAGCTAATCCCGTTTTCATAATAGCGCACTATTAATTGCTGCTAAGGTACGATCTCATCCCCATTTTGTTTATTCTTATGCATGACTTGCTTTATCATTGGACTATTTCATTTTGATATCCATTGATTTTCGTATCAATTGTCACATTTGCTTCATCTTATTTAGTAGAGACCCATTTTTAAGGGCTTAAAGGGGTGCTTTCGGTCTCTTTACCATACCTTCCCAATAAGTAACTTGACTCCCGAATCCGACTCGATTTTTCATAGACCTATTTTTCCAAATAAGGAGTCACACTTAGGGTTTTCTTTCTTATTTTGTTTACCCTTTAAAAATAAAACAAAAATAAGTGGCGACTCCAAGTCATTTTCTTAATCAATAAATCATTTTCAAATAATAAAAAACGAGTTTCGTCATCCAGTGGGAACGCATCGAGCAAAAATGCAGGGTCTACAAAATGGCGACTCCACTGGAGAAGAATAGAGGGTCAAGCTTGAACTTAAGATGAAGCAAATGTGGCATTTGATGAGTCAATTAGTGGGTACCTATCTCTTGATTGCACATTGAGAGTTCTTGATGTCATTGGATGCATGCTCGAATATTGTATTCATTTGGGATGTTGATATGCTGATTATGATGATTGATTTGTCTTAATTGAGGATTCCGAGATAGCTATTTCCTCTATGTTTCATTGCTATATTTGTTTGGGATATTAACATGTGGATTGTATCGATTGCTCATCTTGTTTTGCTTAGCATATCGATTCTAATTTTTGCCATGATTGTTTTGATTGCCTTGCATGTATGGATTCATTATTGTATATCGTTTGATTTGACATGTTGATTTCTCTAGCTTGTATATTATCTTGATCGTCTTTGAGCATGTTGTCGATATCACTATTCATCCTGATTGTCATAGCTTGTATGTGGACATGAGTGATATATTCTATGCCCTGCTTGACTGTATGTTGCATGATTGCATGTTGCTTGTCCGTGTGGGTCGCACATCTATCACCTTACCTCTAACCCTCTGGTTTTAGTCATTTCTTTCACTTCGGTTCTCATTTTTGCAAGTGTGAGGCCTTGTATGTACTTGTTTTCTGACGGAGCCAGAAGTTAGGAGCAAGGTCTAGCAACGGGCTATACCAATGTTTGGGAGCATTCTAGAGGAGAGCAACACATTAATGTCGACTAGAGTCCGATCATTGAAGACCTGTATAGCCCGAAGCTAGGTTTCATGGATATCTGTGCAGCCAGTGTGTTTTTTTTTTTTTTTTTTTCTGTTTTAGCTTCGTAGGGTTTTCGGATGCACCCACACCGCTCACTGTGCACTCTAGTAGACTATTGAGCGTTGAGAGTTTCACCATAGGAACCCTTGGGATGTCGAGGTAGTGCATGTGTGGAGGTGATGACCACCTTGCATGGAAGCGCCCCGTCTCTTCGGAGGCGATCAGAGGGTTGCATACTGTAGGAGGGTATGATCGCTTCTGCTAGGGATCTTTTAAAGTTCACCCATATCCATTAAAGCCACCTTGACTTTGTAGGTTGAGTCGTAGATCCTTTGATAAGGACTCTCTCCCTACACGTAGGTGCATCTGAGGGCCTTTAGAGCCTCTGTAGTCACAGTTTGGATTTCGAAACTCCCTCTTGTAGTCTCCAGTTGAGGGTGCACAAAGATCAATATGAGTTTGAAGTACGGTCAGACAGTCCGTCTTCATTTGGATGTCCTACTTGTTTCGGTTCAGATTATCATTTCTTACATGCTTTCCCCGAGCCATATCCTTATTCCTTTCTTCATGCTTTGTAGGATCGGATCTTTGTTCTCAATTTGGATTTATCTTCTTGGATCAGCGTAGAGGGAAGATTGGTTCGGTTTTCAGAGAGATCGAGTATGGATCAGCAGGTCGTTACAGTTGATCAGTTTATAGCTGCCATGGCTTTTATCTAAAAGGCTTTGGCTAGTCTCAGGCAAGAGATTGCCAGCCAATAGAGCAGACTGCCCATAGTTCAAGATGAGACACTTCATGACTTGTTGCCACCTCCACCACCACCACCTGTTCCAACAGTGCCTCAAGCCTCACCTTATATGTTGCATGGACATTCTAAGATTGTTCCACCTACATTCGTTCAGACCACAATCATTGATGATGCTCATGCACGTATGGACCTTATAGAGTAGCGCATGAGACAGTTAAGGGTATCTGATGGCTCCGTTGTTTGGGATGATCTCGAGGGTATGTCAGTGGCCAGTTTTCTAGCCAAGTTCAGGATGCTTGACATTGAGAGGTACACTGGCATTGGTTGTCCTCGCATCCACCTCCGACTTTATAGCACAATGATGAGAGCCTATGGATTAGATGAGTCTCAGATGATCACTTTATTCCCACTATCTCTGAGTGGGGCAGCCCAGCAATGGTTTGCATCTTTGGAGTCCTCACGGCACCGGACATGGGATGACTTGGCTCAGGAGTTTTTACGATAGTTTCATTTAATACTGTCGTAGATATATCGAGGAAGGAGCTCGAGGCTCTGAGACAGAGGACAAACGAGTCTATTTCATTATTCATCTCTCGCTGGCGCGTAAAGATCATCGAGATTATTGATAGGCCATCAGAGAGGGATCAGATACAAATGGTTTTGAGGAGTTTACAGCCTAGGATTTCTAGGCACATTGTCGGGGTACCCTTCATAGATTTCAGTTCTCTAGTTTTGGCCCTTTATGATGTTGAGGATGGCATTTCCAGAGGTTTATGGAAATATTCTTCCCCTAGTGATGTGAAGGGGAAGAAACCCTTTGGAGGATAGAGATCAGTTGATGTGAATGCCATCAGTTCTACCAGTCAAAGGCCTTTTAGGCGTCATCATTCGGTTCCATAGCATCCTGAGACTCATCCTTCTTATGTACCTCATTAGTACAGGCCACAGGCACCTCATCTGACTTATGATCAAACCTACATGCCTCAAACATTAGCTTTGTCTTACTATGCCTCCCAGGGCACAAAGAGACCACCTGTTTCATATATGGCCACAGGACAACCATGTTATGCGACATAGTCTGTCGCGAGACTTACATCTTCTTATCCCAAGCCCAGAGCTCAGTAGACCTCTGCCCCTTTTGCTTTGAGGACACAAAGACAGTTCTCATAGCTAGGCATGCCGTTGAGCCAAGCTATTCGGAAGCTTACAGAGGTCGGGTATTGATTGCTATCACTCCCAGACCACCACCTCAGTCTGTTCTACCTCAGTTCAGGATGGATCTGCACTGTGCTTATCATTAGGGGCCTGGACATGAGACTGATCAATGTACCGCCCTGAGGCATGCCATCCAAGATTTGATTGATTAGGGTTTGGTTCACTTGGATCAGCCAAGTGTAACCACAAACCCGTTATCGGCTCACACTACACACGCGGTTCCCCCTCTGATCGATAGCATGCACTCCATTGACTTTGCTGAGCTTGACGATCACATCCACATGTTGAGCTGGGATGTGTCAGAGCCAGAGCCTGTAGTATTAGACGAGATTTATGAGATGGGCGGGGTGACTTTGGGACCTCGTATGTCCACTCCATTCAGACTAGTTCCTGAGGCAACATCAGTACAAGCAGCCATTATTGAGCCTCTAACTTTCACACATTATAGTGTTCAGACGCCATTTGTCTTGGTTCTAGATGTCGAGGAGGTTCAGACTCTGTATATTGATGCTTCTCAGACTCCAGATGTACAGTATATTCTCTGAAGAGGTAGGGTATTGCGACAGCCATCTCCCACTGCTACTAGGCTAGTAGAGGGGACATCTGCTCCCGAGGAGGTCAGAAGAGAGGATGACGAGATTCTGAGGCAATTACAAAGCACTCAGGCTCGTATTTCCATATGGAGATTGTTAGTATCTTCCAGTACTCACCGAGATGCATTGATTCGAGCCCTAAGTCAGATTAGAGTTGAGACTACCACCACTTCGGAGGGGTTGATCCATATGGTGACGGCTAGCAGAGCCACATGCATAGTATTCTCTGATGACGACTTGCCACTAGAGGGTTCGGACCACATACGTCCACTTTATATATCAGTCGGTTGTTCAGGCCGTCGAGTCTCATCTGTCCTTTTGGACAATGGCTCAACCCTAAACGTCTACCCTCTGGCCACTGCCATCGCCCTCAGCTATGCATCTTCTGATTTTGGTCACTCCACTCAGATAATTCGAGCATACTCGGAGGGAGGTCATAGGCACCTTGGAGATTGAGTTACTGATAGGTCCAACTACATTTGTCATTGTATTCTAGGTTTTGAGGATTCCCGCATCCTTTAACCTGATTTTGGGCTGACCTTGGATCCACAGAGCTGGGGTCATTCCTTTTTCCCTTCATCAAAAAGTGAAGTTCATTCACGATGGCCAAGTCATCACAATGCAGTCCGTGGGAGACATGTTTATTTCTGCTAAGCCTGTGCTTTAGATTAGTCACAGTGATGATGACCTACTTCTGACTGGATTCACCTTTGACGAGGTGCAAGCCTTAGAAATGGAGGATTTTTGCCGAGACTTTGTGGCCATGTCGTTTGACCAGCACTGTCGCACAATGGTACTCAACATGATGATGAGTATGTCTTATCATCCCGACATGGGATTGGGGCGATGCCAGCATGGGCCTAGTGAGTTCATGGCCATCCCTAATCACGATGTGCCATTCAAACTTGAGTTCATCCCCACTGAGGTCGATTACACATATATGGTGCGATTGCGCAAGGAGTGGGTGAAAGCTCGACTAACTCATACACCGTTCGATTATTCTGTTCGCTCATACACCATGAGCTTGGAAGATTACTTTATGAGGGCGTCGGAGTCACAGACCCATTCAGACGGAATCATTGGGGGACTTAGCATTACTCAGGAGGTCGAGCTATAACGCCTCGTCCATTAGCTATAGTTGAGTGATGGAGCCCCTGGCACTTCGACATATGCGATGACCGCCCCTTCCTTTCCAAATCATATGAGCCTTTTGACGCTCTATTTCCCGTATAAGATCGACAAGCACGGGACATTTGCCAAGATTAAAGACATAGTGGACGGAGTTATTCCACGTGACGAGTACGTTGACGAGATGCTCGCTATGAGTATGGGCCAGATCGAGGAGATAGTTCAGCCAGAGCTTGCTTCACCATTTGATCTATTTGGGGTGTCCGTCATTGAGATTGCTGAGGAGATCGAGACTACTCCTGCTCCAGAGTTTGCAGATGATGTTATAGTAGTTAATGATTTATTTGATGGCCCTATTAGCCTAGTTGAGGAAGTGTCCAACTTTGTGGACTCACTTCTTTCCTTTGATGTTTTATCAGGATTTGTCTCCCATCATGACGATGTTTCTAACTCTTCATTTATGGATTTGAGCATTTTTTTAGTATTTGTATGTCTCTCGTGATATTACTTTATTTGCACCATCTTCATCCACAGCACAAATATTTGATATAGACGATGAGATTGCACAGCATGATTCAGATGATGACTCGTCGTCTGCTTCTGATTCGAACCCCATTGATCAAAGAGTTTCACCTACTACAGAGGACACAGAGGTTGTTGATTTCGGCATAGCAGATCAGCCTAGGGAGTTGAGGATCAGATCGGATTTATCTACAGATGAGAGAGATAGCCTCATCCAGCTGCTCAAATCATACTTGGATGTTTTTGCATGGTCCTATGAGGACATGCCGGGCCTTGATCCATCTATCGTCCAACATCATTTGCCACTTTTGCCCCATGCCAGATTGGATAAGTAAAAGTTGAGGCGATTGCACCCTCGCTGGAGTTTACAGGTGAAAGAGGAGATTCAGAAGCAGCTCAGTGTGGGATTTTTATTAGTGGTCGAGTACCCTGAGTGGCTGACCAATGTCCTCCATGTTCCCAAAAAGGACGACAAGGTGAGAGTCTGTGTTGATTTCCGAGATCTCAACAAGGCCAGTCCTAAGGATGATTTTCCTCTTCCATACATCGATATGTTAGTTGACAGCACAACAAGTCATTCGATGTTGTCCTTTATGGACGGATTTTTCGGGTACATTCAGATTCTGATGGCTCTAGAGGACATGGAGAAGATGTCCTTCATTACCGAGTGGGGTACTTATTGCTATAGAGTCATGCCATTCAGATTGAAAAATGCTTGAGCCACCTATCAGAGAGCAGCGACCACCATCTTCCATAACATGATGCATCGGGATGTCGAGGTTTATGTAGATGACATGATTGTGAAATCCCGAGGCAGATCAAATACCTAGTAGCTTTGAAGAGGTTCTTTAAGAGGATTCGACAGTTCAGATTGAGACTAAATCCCAAGAAGTGCACTTTCAGAGTGACTTCTGGGAAACTCCTTGGATATATGGTCAGTAAGAGAGGTATAGAGGTAGATCCGGATAAGATCAGTGCCATCCTTGACATGCCTGCACCCATGGAGGAAAATATCGCGAAATATCGGCGAAATATCGTCGATATATCTTGTATCGGACGGCGGCGACACGGCATATGGAGGAGAAAAATCGAAGAAGGAAATTTCGCCAAAAATCGCCAATTAATCGACGATATATCGCCGAATCTCGATAAATCGGCGATTTTTTCATAAAATCGCCTGTGGCCGTGGGAAATCGCCGATAAATCGCCGATTTTTTGCCGATTTTTCGCTCCTCTCTCCAGCGCGATCTGACGGCTTAGATTTCCCCCGCGTTGATCCAATGGCCCAGATGCGATTCCAACGTTAATAATGTGATCCAACGGCCAGATTTGTCCCAGTTTGTGATCCAACGGCCAGATTTGAATTTCAACGGTAAATTGGTGTTCCAACGGCTATTTTGGCCCAAATTTCTTCTATAAATTGCCATTTTTCCATCAATTTCACCCATTGTTGCTTTCATTCTTCATTTGCTCTCTCATTACTCCAATTTGAAGGTATGTTTATTTTAAATTGTAATTAATTTTGTTTGCAATTATAATTAATATGGATGATTTAATGTTATTTTTATATTCAATAGTAATTAATTTGTATATTTTTATTGAATTGACTTAGGTTAATTTGATTATTTAATTATAAATTGATATGTTTATTTTAGATGATTATTTGTGATTTAGTTTCACATTTAATTAATTTAATTAACATGCTAAATTATTTAATTAATTTAATTAACATGAACTAGTATATTTTGAATATGAAATATGTTTATTTTTATGATTATTGGGATTTTTTTTCATATGCAATTATGATTAATTTTTAATTTAGTAAATTTATCATAGAATTAGATCTAGATTTAAAAAATTAACTTAGCTAAATTATTTAATTAGTTTAATTAACATGAACTACTATATATGGAATATTAAATATGTTCAATTTTTATGATTATCATGATTTAGTTTTATATCCAATTATGATTAATTTTTAATTTAGTAAATTTTTCATAAAATTAGATTTAGATTCAAAAAATTAACTTAGCTAAATTATTTAATTAGTTTAATTAACATGAACTAGTAAATTTTGAATATGAAATATGTTCATTTTTATGATTATTGGGATTTTTTTTCATATGCAATTATGATTAGTTTTTAATTTAGTAAATTTATCATAGAATTAGATCTAGATTTAAAAAATTAACTTAGCTAAATTATTTAATTAGTTTAATTAAATATATGGAATATCAACTATGTTCATTCTTTATCATTATTTTGTACATTTCTCATATATTTAAATTTAAATATTGACTTGATTTTTGTTTACATTGAAATCACATTCAAGTGTATTTTTATTGCAATAGATTTAGCATGGCTAGTGAAGGTGGTTCTGCCCTGCCAGGGCGAGATCCGGCTTGGAAGTATTGTTTACCGATTGAGGGTAACCGAAATGGAACAATTTGTAATTTCTGTGGGTTGGTGATGAAAAGTGGAGGCATCACGCGATTCAAGTTTCATTTAATGCAAAAAGACCCGCATAACAACACCAAAAAGTGTCCGAGAGTGCCGCCCGAAGTGAAAGAAGAGATACGATTCCTAGTGCATGACAAAACAAAAGCAAAAGCAAAGAAAAATGCAGATATTGAAGAAATTTGTGCTCAATTACGTGGCACAATGGGGACTCATCATACACATTTGGTAGACGAAGATGATGATAATGAAGATGTTGAGAATGAAGATGTCTATATGTATCCGGCAGATATGCACCCAAATGAGCGGGATGCATATCGATCTGCAGTTCGTGCCTCGAAAGCATCAGAATGGGAACGTGAACAATATGAGAATATTGTAGGAAGCAAACGCAAAACGGGGGAGTCTTCACAGTCTACTGGATTACCGTCGATGATGCGAAAATCACATAGTATGCGACATTCGCAACAATCACCCCCTATTGCCCCTTCACTTTACAAGTCTTCTGCAGCAAAACAAAAAAATATCAAAGATATATTCAAGGGTGGTGCAATTAAAGAAACGATGGGACGCTTAATTAGCAAATTCTTCATTTATGAGAGCGTCGCACCCGCAAAAACAAAGTCTCATCACTTCAAGAATATGATTATTGGTGCACAACAAGCTGGTAATTACTAATTTTTTAAATGTTATATTGTGTTATACTTTTAGTAAGTATAGTCTTTTGTGACATGTTTTACATTTTTTTTTATATGAAGTGCAGGAATGGGAATCGAACCTCCATCTCCATTTGACATAAAGAACAAGTACTTGGAAATGGAGTACAGAGAAATGGAAGCTTATGTGAACCAACAAAGAGAAAAATGGAAGACCTATGGGTGCACAATAATGTCAGATGGATGGACAGGGCCCACGAAATTAAGTATTATTAATTTCATGGTTTATTCTAAAGGGAGCACGGTCTTCCTTAAGTCAGTTGATGCATCGAACTATATCAAAGACCACAAGTATATATACGACCTATTGAAGACTGTTATCAAAGAAGTCGGTAAAGAAAACGTGGTCCAAATTGTCACAGATAATGGGTCGGCGTTCATGAAAGCAGGGAAACAATTGATGAAGAAGTATAACTTATACTAGACTCCGTGTGCGGCACACTGCATCGACTTAATCTTTGAAGACATTGGTAAAAGACCTAGTGTTATCGAGGTGATAAACAATGCTCGCAAGATAACTAACTTCATTTACAATCATGGTTGGTTACTAGCACAAATGAGACTGTATTGTGGTGGAGACATTGTTCGACCAGGAACTACAAGGTTTGCTACCAATTATATTGCTCTTGACAGTCTTCTTAAAAAAAGGGTCGATTTGAAAAAATTGTTTATGAGTGATGATTGGGCACAACACAAGCTGAGTCGAACAAAACATGGACGAGAGTTGGAGCAATTATTGTTTGACCATGCGTATTGGGACAGAATGACAAATATAGTTTCATTATATGAGCCATTATACGTGGTGCTTCGACTTATGGATTCTGAAGTTGTTCCCACAATGCCATTTGTGTATGAGCTTATGCACGTGATGAAAACGAACCTTACGCGTCAAGGAGCTGGAGATTGGATGTTCAAAATAATACAAGATCGTTGGGAGAAAACACTAAAACATCCACTTCATGCAGCAGGTACTTAAGTACTATATATCTTTATAAGTTTTTACTCTGTATTTAATTTTGTTTAAAAAAATACTAACTCTACTTAATTTTATTGTAGCATACTTCTTGAATCCAAGATTTCAATATAGGCGTGGAGTTGGTAGTGATCCGGAACTACTTCAAGCGGTCCATCATGTTTTTGCAAAATTAGATCCAACTACTGAATCACTTGGTCAATTTGGAAATGAGGTAAATAAAAAACTGTTATTTGTCTATAAAACAATAATTTCATTCATCAATTTATTTGAACGTTTACTAACAAATATGATATTAACAAATTAAATGTTGAATACATAGCTTGTGCTTTTTCAAGATGCAAAAAGAGGATTCGGTGATCGAGCGGCAATTGCAGCAAGGTCAATCATGGTGCCCGGTGAGTCTTTGTAGGAAAAAATTGATTATCATTATTGTAAATTCACCACATAAGTATTTATATGATTATCAAATTGGTTGCAGCTGAATGGTGGTTTATGTATGGGAATCAAACACCTACATTGAGAAAGTTAGCCATCAAAGTTCTCTCACAAACTGCGTCATCTACTTGACTCCACAAGTGCTGGCCATAGTAGTAGACCTAGTGCTGTAGGTACTTCTGCTTCTGGTTACGATGGTTCAAGAGGTGGAACTGATGATGGAGGTGATAATGCGGGAGGAGATATTAATGAACGTCAACATAGTCAATATCCAGTCAGCCAATTCACCTGTGAAAATACTTTCACACACTGCACACAGGATGAAGACCATGGCTCTAGAAGAGCTGGTCCAGACATAGGAGCTATTGGGAAGCCATATAGAGGAAGAGAACGAATGATGGAACCATATAATGAGGAGTTACTTTCAGGGAGTTTTGAATCTATGAGTATAGGAACGTAATTTAGTGACTCCTCGAATAAGGCTAATGTCTACCCTCCTCATGTGATGAGTTATGGTCAACCTTCAAGTTCAACAGATGAAGAGTATGGTATGTCACGTTATTCACCTTCTAGACAAATGTCTTACCAAGTTCCATATCAGATGGAAGGAGGATTGGGCATTAACACATGGGTGAACTTTGAGTATCCTATCCATGTAGAGGCAGTGGGCAGGACTCAAGAGATATATGCATGGCATGTTAGAATTTTTAACCAATATTATCGAGGCTCATTGAGTTGGTACCAATATTGTCTCCAACAGCAAGACGGCGTTCCTTCATCTATCAATCCCATTGAACCACATCGATCCTCATTTTGGTATTAAAGGGACATTGTAATGTAATGTGTACGAATTATTGCTATTTAATGAAATGAAGTATTTTATGTGACTTTATAATGAGAACAATTACAAAATTAACATTTCTTATAGATCGACATGATATAATTACATTTAATATCGCAAATTATATCATATGTATATCAATTTTTTCTACAAAACAACTTTAAAATGTCTATTATACTTCTAATTATATTATTATGAAGTTTTCTTTACATTTCCATGAGTTTTTAACAATTTTAAGCCTACCGATTTTTTTTTCCAAAATATCCGCCGATATATCTCCGATATATCCGATATATCCGTAAAATCGAAGTACCGATATATCCGTGATTACCGATATTTTCTTCCATGCCTGCACCGAGGACAGAGAGAGAGGTCAAAGACTTCTTAGGTAGACTTCAGTACATTAGCAGATTTATTGCCAGATTAACAGACATCTGTGAGCCCATTTTTCGACTCTTGAGGAAGAGTCAACCTACTATTTGGGATGATCAGTGTCAGTGCGCATTTGAGAGGATCAGAGAGTACTTGTTGTCACCTCCAGTCTTGGCGCCTCCTACGCCAGGCTTTCTTTTACTCCTATACTTGTCAATCTCAGACATGGCTTCGGGTTGCATGTTGGCTCAGCTCGATGATTTGGGAAAGGAGCGAGCCATTTATTATCTGAGTAAGAGGATGTTAGACTACGAGACGAGATAAGTTATGATTGAGCGATATTGGTTGGCCTTGGTTTAGGCCACTCGCCGATTGAGACATTACATGATCGAGTATTCAGTGCATTTGATATCCTGTCTAGATCCTCTAAGATATTTGTTTGACAGGCCTGCTCTGGTCGGTCGCGTCATGAGATGGTTGGTACTTCTGACTGAGTTTGACATCCATTATGTCACTCAGAAGTCCATCAAAGGGAGCATTATTGCAGATCACTTAGCTTTTTTACCAGTTTCCGATGGTAGAGCTATTTATGAAGACTTCCTAGATGACGATGTTGCTGCCGTGACTAGTCTATCATGTTGGCGCATGTACTTCGATGGTGTAGGCAACCATTCTGGATACGGGATAGACGTCTTGTTGATATCCCCTCATGGTGATCACATTCCTAGATCTATTCGTTTGGCATTCTCGGATCGACATCCTACCACGAACAACATTGTTGAGTATGAGGCTTGTATATTAGAATTAGAGACAACCCTTGAGCTCAAGATTAGACAGATGGAGGTGTTTGGTGACTCCAATTTGGTATTGAGACAGATTCAGGGCGAGTGGAAGACTAGAGATGTGAAGCTTAGGCCTTACCATGCATATTTGGAGCTATTGGTTGGGAGATTTGATGATTTGAGATATATTCATCTGCCTAGAGCGCAGCACCAGTTTGCTGATGCCTTAGCTACTCTAACTTCCATGATTGATATTCCTGTTGATGACACTATTCGTCCTTTATTGATCGAGTCGAGATCTGTTCTTGCTTACTGTTGTCTGATCGACGATACAGAGTTAGATGATGGTTTGCCATGGTATCATGACATATATCACTTTATAAGGCTTGGCGTATATCCTAAGGCCACCACGGCCAATGATAAGAGAGCATTGAGACAGTTGGCCGCCCGATTCGTGATTTATGGCGAGACGTTGTATAGACGATTAATTGATGGGATGTTGCTATTGTGCTTGGACTTCGCCTCTACCAATCAAGTTATGAGAGAGGTTCATGCGGGAGTCTGCAGACCATATATGGGAGGACATATGTTGGCCCATAAGATCATGAGGACTGGTTATTTCTGGTTGACCATGGAGACGGATTGTTGTCAGTTTGTTTAGAGATGTCCAAAGTGTCAGATACACGGAGACCTCATCCACGTGCCATCGTCGGAGTTACATGCGTTGACTTCACCATGGCCATTTTCAGTATGGGGTATCGACATCATCAGGAAGATTTCGTCAAAATCTTCCAGTGGTCATGAGTTCATCTTGGTTGCCATTGATTATTTCACCAAGTGGGTAGAGGTCGCTTCATATGCGAGATTGACATCGGCTGGAGTTGCTAGTTTCATCAGATCACGCATTATTTGTCGCTATGAAGTCCCTCACGAGCTGATCTCGGATAGAAGGGTACATTTCAGAGCAGAGGTTGACACCTTAGTGTAGCAATATGGCATCCGGCATCCTCGTTTGCATACAGGCCGCAGACGAACGGGACAGTAGAGGTCGCGAATAAGAATGTTAAGAGGATCTTGCGGAGGATGATTGAGACTTCTCAGGATTGGTCAGAGAAGCTTCCTTTCGCATTGTGGGCTTATCGAACTTCTTTTCGCACCTCTATATGAGTCATCATCTTCTTCCACCCTGACGAGTGATCCTCTTCAGTTCATTACATGGAGGGTAGTTATGTCATTTCCATTATCTATCCCACGAACACTGATCCAAGGATCCTCAGTTTGAGAAGGTCACCTGGTCAAAGAGAGTTTATGCTACATTAGCATTTGAGAGTATGTTTATCCATTTTTGACCTCATCTTGGGAGCTTCTTCATTTGCGTTCAGAGCATGTACATTTTGTATGTATTTAAAAAATAAAAAAAGGAAAAAAATGAAAAAAAAAATTTGAATGAAATGAATGAAAAAAAATGCATGTGTATATTATTTTCTATCATTGAGTGTGTATATTGATGTTCGAGGGTCACTTGATTGAGTATGTTTGTTGATGGGAGTTCGTATGTGAGATTTCCGAGACCCTTCGTGCTTTGTATTCATTTTATTGTATATTTTGAGAGCGAGACGAGTGACCTTCTCTTAGGAGTTCTGGGTCATTGTCTCTTCCATCATTACGTTCATTGTTGATGTGACTTCACTCCATGTCTGATTTGAGTTGATTACTACTCCTCTTTGTGTTATTTGTCTCATCATCTTCCTCGTTTTTGCTTCTAATTCATCATTTTCACTTCACGTCTTATTCTTTTCTTACAACAACCCATCTCGGGTTTGATACTCTCTTTGCATCATCATTACACATATCACTATCAGTTCATTTTGCTTCATTTGTATCCTCATCGGCATCATATTCACGTTAGGCATTCTCAGGTCCATGGCTCACGGGATTTACTATACATGTTGCATTTCATATATGAGGGCATGGGTTTCTGATCATTGGGTATTTGAGCCTAGTTTTCCTTCATTTCTATCACCCTGGCCTACGTTATGTCACATGTCTTAAGACCACTCTGAGGCCATGGGATCAGATGTCGTCTTCGACAGCCTTTACTTGGATAGGTGTTTGAGATCTGGTTGATATTTAGATATCATCATGCTTCTTCTTCTGGGAGTCGCCTCTTTAATGTTTAGATCTGATTCAGTTGTGTTTGGATTACCGAGATCATGCATTTGATGATGAATGCTTTGATCCCACCTAACCTTTCTAATCTGTCACACGTTCGATGACATAATGGGACATATTTTCGTTCTAGTTGAGAGTTATAGATCTTCATGGAGCTGTGTGATCACCCCCACTTACGAGGCATGCGCTGAGACGATGATGTGTTCATTATTTTATCATGATCCCTCATTGGAGCCCCTTTAGAGATATTCAGTCAAACCCACATTTCTCGGTATTTGGTTACTGTCATGCTTCTTATTCCGAGATATGTTCCCTAGATGTTTGGATTTGATTTGGATCATGGAGATCACATGTTCAATGATAGATGATTCCATATCACCTAATTTCTGACCTACCGTACATTTGATGCCATATTGGGGCATATTTCCGTCCTGGATGAGATTTACAGGTCTTGATGGAGTTGCATGCTTATCCCCACTTGCGATATGTACGCCGAGACGATGATCTATTCACTATTTTTAGGATGATTTCTTGGTGGAGCCTCTTGGGAGCCCTCCAGCTAGGCTCGCACTTCTCGGCACTTAGATGCCATCATGCTCCTCCATCCTAGAGGTACATCTTGGATCTATGGGTATGATTCAGTTATGAATTCAGATGACCAGAATAACATATTTATTGATGGATGATTTGATGTCATTTGATCTTTCCAACCTGTCACACATTCGATGCCATACTAGGGTATATTTGCCTTTTCGATAGAGATTTGTAGATCTCTGTGGATTTGCATGATCATCCCCAATTGTGAGATACACGTCGGGCGGATGACTTGATTTCATTTTGTCTTGACTCTCCGATGGAGCCTTTCTTAAGTCATTTAGTCAAGCTCATACTTCCTGATATTGTTGTGATTTTTTGGATTGAGTTATTTAGGGTGCATTGATTCCCACATCATCATTATAGTGAGGTGCATGTCAAATCTTTTATACATCCCCATAGAGTTATTCTCGAGTGGTCAGGACAAACCGGATATATCTGATGCCATATTAGGGCATATTTTCATCATCCAGTTGTAGAGGTGATGGTTTTCTCATAGATCTGCTACAGTCTTCATCGGTCGGCCGTGAGATATTTTATTTGCTTTACGGGTCACTGTTCTTGTGATTTTCAACGAGATGAGCCTTCAGCAAGGCATGACTTTCGAGTTTTGACTGCCTCATTATCCATGATTCTTCAGTAGATTGTTGTGTTGAGATCGTGGTGGTCATCCCAGTAGACTATTCTTTTGAGACTCCCTAGTAGATCATTTGTTTGAGATGATGATGGGTTCCTCCAGTAGAGCATTTTGAGTTAGAGGAGTTTGACTTATTGCAACACTTTGGCAGACCTCGTGATTTAGTCGGGCGAATTGTGAGACTATGTTCATAGTCGATTTGATCATTCTGACTTGCTAGTAGAGCATCTTTTGAGACTCGTGGAGTCTCTTTCAAATCTTTCCAGTGGATTGAGAGTTGTGATGGCATGCTATACTGGGGCATATCCCCTCTTTCATCATTTCCTTGTAGTTTTGGTGTTCAGAACCACCATACATCCTCAGTTACGACATTCCGAGTCGCCCATTTTCAGTTTGGCGTTTAGAGCCACTACGTCTTCTCATTTATGACATTCAGAGTCATATCTCTCAGCTTGACTTTCACAACTATTGTTTCAGCTTGGCTTTCAAAGCCACCATGTCTTCTCGGTTATGACGTTCAAAGTCATCTTTCTTAGCTTGACATTCATAACTTGGTGTTCAGAGCCGTTGTTCATCTTTAGCTTGGTGTTCAGACCCATTTTTTCATTTTGACATCCAGAGCCATCGCATCTTCAATTTGGCGTTCAGAGTCGTTGATCATTTTTCATTTGGCGTTTAGAGCCACATGTTCATTCTGATGTTCAAAGTCGTTATTCAAATTTTGTTTGGTGTACAGAACCGTTTTTTCATCTCAGTGTTCAGAGCCATATCTTCAGTTTGGCGTTTAGAGCCACACTTTCAGTTTGATGTTCAGAGTCTATGTCTTCTATTTGGCATTCAGAGTCACGTTTTCAGTTCGGCACTCAGAGTCCTCATGTCTATTTTTTTTTGTTCGACATCCAGATCCACCATTATTTTCCTCCATTTTTTACGTTTAGTCCCATTGGGCGTACTCCTTCAGGCTTTTTGAGTCACATTTTCATCCTCCATTTTAGCATTTAGAACTGTTTTTCACACCCATTCATGCATTTTGAGTCACCATCTTTCTTAGTTTCAGCGTTTAGAGCCATCATCGTTTCCCAGATCCAGTGTTTAGAGCCACCATCATTCTCAGTTTCGGCGTTCAGAGCCACCATCTCTTCTTAATTTCAGCGTTCAGAGCCACCATCATTCTCAATTTCTGTGTTCAAAGCCATCATCCCTTCTTATTTTGGCATTCAGAGCCACCATTTCATTCTCAATTTCGGCGTTCAGAGTCATCATCATTCTCAGTTTCAGCGTTTAGAGTCATCATCGTTTCACAGTTTCGGCGTTCAGAGCCTTATCTCCAGTTTCAGCGTTCAGAGCCACTATCCCTTCTTATTTTGGCATTCAAAGTCACATCCCTTTCCAGTTCGGCATTCAGAGCCACTATCTTTTTTTCAATTCAGCGTTCAAATTCGCATCTTCAGTTTCAGCATTCAAAGCCACCATTCCTTCTTATTTTGGGGCTCAGGGTCGTATCTCCAGTTCGGCATTCAGAGTCGTTGTCCCTGCACAGTTTGGCATTTAGAGTCATTGTCCCTTTCACAGTTTGACGTTATGATCGAGCATTAATTGCCACCTTTTCGACGTTCAGAGCTACATTCCTAGCGTTCAAAGCTTTCATCTTCTTCAGTTTGGTGTTCAGAGCCACGTTCCTAGCATTTAGGGTTGTCATTTTCTTTCAATTTAGCATTCAAAGTCATCCTTGCTATTTAGAGCCACTTTCATCAATTTTAGGCGTTCAAAGTCGCGTCTTCAATTTGGCATTTAGAGTCATCATCTTCTTCAGTTTGGCATTCAGAGTCGTGTCTTCATTTTAGCATTCAAAGCCATCATCCAACTTGACATTCGATGCCACCATCTTCCTTTAGTTTTGGCGTTCAGAGTTTTTGTGCATACTTATTTAGGCATTTAGAGTCACCATTTTTCCTCCTTTTGGCGTTCAGAGCCATTTTCTGTCAACCTTGTCATTCATGGTCATGGCTTCTGGCATTCATTTTCACTAGCATTGCACATCTTACCTTCACGATTTTACATTCGTCATCAGTTTTCCTCACCTCGCTACTTTGTGCTCATCGCTTATTCATCATGTTCTTCTAAACTTCCCCTTCTGCTGCACATGACATAGTCCTTTGAGTTCACGACACATATTTCAATCATATTGTCCTAGACATGGTTTTTCAAGTCACTTTTGGACGTCTTAGAGGGAGTCCAAATCCTTAACGCGACTTCAGAGGCACTTTGAGAGATCCACTCTTCTCTTAGGTTTGCTCTTTTTGTTCCTTTGTTGATTTGGGCGAGTTTGTGTTCTGCTTTTGTACCTTTAGGGGTCTTTCTTTTTCTTCGGTAGAGTTCATTTCGTTATACTCATCATTCACACTCTCATTTCATTTCGATGTTCACATTCTTTGCACTTGTGAACCCTACTGAAGAGGGGCATATTTGTAGACCCCTTTTAAAAACCAAATGCTATTAGTTTTATTTATTGCTTTTATAGCATTTTGAGGTTTTTTTGCTCTCACACCTGGGAAGAGCTGGCCACACCTTAAAGGAGTGGGGGACCCCTTTCTGCCGAGAACCAGCTGCATGGACATATGGCAAAGAGCATGGCTTGCCATGGTGGTGGTTAAAGATGGGGACTTGCTGAGCGGTGAACAAGGGAGTGGGTAGTGGCTTGTGGGAGAAGATAGAAACAGATGAGAGGTATTCGTGGTCCACATGAAAGGATTTTTTTGGCTGGGGAGGCAAGTTTTGTGGGGGGACAATGAGCAGACTGGTTTTCTGAGGGTGTACTTCTTAGCTTAGAGATGAAAGCTTGAGAGGGAGAGGAGAAGAAGCTTGGTCATCTTCACTCAAGGAGCTCAGGTATGACAATCTTCTCACTTCTCATTTTTTGCTATTTTGCTCAGTTTGCTGTTGAATTCCCAGCAGTAACCTGTTGATTGAGAGTAGGCATAGAGGATCATATGTTGGTTCTGACCTCTAAGGTGCTTTGAAGGTGTTCTAATGTGTTCACTTTTTTTTTTTTTTTTTGGTTTTGTTGGCGTTGGGTTTGGCTCTGCTCTTTCTTGATATTGGCAACCATGATATCCATTTATGTTTGAAATATCTCGTGTTTATCCCATTTATATTTATTTTAGAATAGTTTTTTTTTCCCATTTATTTTTCTCTGTTTCTAACTCCCTATGGGATGTATTTTCCTCTATTTCTGGCTCACTATAGGATGTATTTTTTTTTTTTGGTATTATTTTGTAATGTTTCAAGGTGTTGTCGAGTTTGGCGTCAGATGGTTGGGTTTATTCCCACTTAGATCAGTTTCTGGGTTCTTCAGATGTGGATATTGCTGATAGAAAATCACAATTCCTGGGTATTTGAAAGTGAGCGAAGTTCTCTCGACTGGTGAAAGGTGTTTTAATGCTTAAGAATGAGTTTCTCTTCATTGGGTTATGTTCACTAAACAAAGGAAGGTTGATGGGATGTTTCCAGACAGTGCTCCACTGTTACCTTTTGGCTCTCAGATCATCCTATCGGATCCTAAGATCAGACTCGACAATAAATCAAGTTGCAGGGGGTTCATCATCATGTTATAATGCTCCCTCAGGCCCCGTTTTTATCTTCCAGTTTTCATTTGAGAATCATTTGCGAGATTATATGGCAGCAATGGCTCAGTGCATAAGGTTCACCAATGCTTTTATTTCCATTGTCAAACCCATTCCATCTCATCATCACCTTCCAGCATCCACCAAATCATTCCTCCCACTTTCTATTTCATTACTGATACTTTCGTCTTTCACATTCCACCCCTTATTCTATCCCCCATCTTGTATCATGCATGTCTTTATTTTTCACCACCTACTACACCCATTTCTCGCTAACCCCCTCACACCCATTTCCACATACACCCTTACTTCATGCCCATGGATACCACATTTCTTTTTAACACCACATGTCCTTCATTCCATTTCCTATCCATCGTCATTTTTCTAATACCCACTGCCATATTCCCCCATACCCTTTCTTTTTTCTTTATCCCCACTATGCAAATATCCCCATGCATATACCCATCCAACCATACCACTAAACCCACATCTCTCTCTAATATTTCCATACCCATCGAACCAATCTCACTATCCATCCTTCATACTTCCCGTACCCACCACATGCATGTATATTCATCTCATTTTCACCACCTTCACACAATACCCATGAATTCTCTTCTCTTACTACCCATTTCACCGATGATATTCACACCATGTACCTTACATGCACGTCATCTACTTCACCATACCCTCCATAATCCACTTTTTGGTCCTCTTCCTTTCACTCTTCATGAACTTGAATTCCCATGTAAGCTCGTCACCATTCATACCCATCACGCCCAGGATGCCTTACCAGCTACCCGTTTCACGCTCACCATGTGCATACCTATCCAAGCACACCATTGCATCTACTTCTCTCTCTATACCACACCACGTACGCATTTCTTTCTTAAAAACCCATCACACCCATTTCTCCTCACGTTTGCATGGCCACGTATGGCCATATTAATCTCCATACCTATCCTTCATGCTTCATGTATATCCCCATTCTTTAACACCACATACCCACTTTTCACTCACACCCATTAAATCCACTCCCTCTCATCACTTTCTCATCCTTTATACCCACTCATCCAACCCACTTTCCTCCCACTTCCATTATTCTTCACGTGCATGAACCTTGCATGCATGGCTACCCATCATACTCTCCATGCCTGCCATATCCACTTCCCACTCATTCCCACTGTCAAAGCCACCTCATTTCATCACCTTCCCACTTTCCATGTGTGAGTATACTCATTCCATGCCCATTTTTCCATTAAACCTTCTCCATACCCATTTTTCTACATCATGTACCCCTCACGTAAACGGTTTCATCACTGCACCCATCCTTCTCCTATTCCCATGCACATAGCCACCCTCATCTCTCCACCTTCACACCCGCCAAACTCGTCATACCCATTTCTCTCTAAATTTTCATCCATCATACCCATTTTCTAATACTCTACACCATGTACCCATTTTTCACTCACTACCCATTCCTCTCACTTTCTCTCACTAACTCATGCACCATTCACATCCACTGCCCATTTCCATACCCACCTTCTAATGCCTCTCACACCCATTCCCCTCATCACCTTCCATCACTGTTTCCATCATACATTTCTCACCCATTCATTCCCTTCCATTCTCTACATATATGAAGCTCCAAGCATGCAAGACTTCAAGAGAGGTGGTAGTATGTGATGTAAAAAAATGGGTTTGTGGTACTCTTTGGTAGTACATGGAGTGGGTTGTGAGTGTTAGCAGTACGTGGAATGATTTCGGTTAGGGTAATCTTCTTGTATGGCATACATGGACATTTGGTGGAGCCACAGATGAAAAGTGCATGCTTGCAGGCACGTTGCATGGGTAGGAATTCTTTTCTTTTGTTTGTTTTGTGCTGCCATGATGTTCCAAGCCCATGAATTTTACTTGAAAGCCTTTCTCCACCTTGGGCCCACCACTAAGTGTGGTCATTTTGGAACACGTTTCCAATGGACACTTAACTTTCTTTGTTTGTTGATATTTTAATAACTTTTCCAAACTCCATTTTTTTCAAATACCTTTCATAATTCTACTTATCAAATAATATCAAAACTTTTATTTTAGAATAGTCTTTCTTAATTCCAATTCTCAAATAATTTCAAATTTTCCATTTTTGAATAATTTTCTAAAAATTCCATTTTTCACATTTATTTATTTAATCATCATTATTTTCGTTATTATTATTATTATTATTATTATTATTATTATTATTATTATTATTATTTTTAAAATTCCATCTTTAAATAATTCTTTAAAATTCCGATTTCCAAATTTAATTCTCAATTTCCGCAATTCTAATTTTCCAATTTCCGAAATTCCAATTTTCACATTTATTTATTTATCATTATTATTATTATTTTATTTATTTAAAAAAAAAACTTCATTTTCAAATAATTCTCAAGACTCCAATTTTCAAATGAATTTCAAATATCCAGTTTTCTCTTGAATAGTTTTAATTTCACTCCGGTTCTCAAATGATCTTCTGTTTCTCTTGATTTTACATAAGCATGAATGTAATTTTCATAATTCCATAATAATGGAATTTGTGAGATGAATTCGTACAAGATAGATTGGGCTTTGGTGGGGGGCCCACACATATGAGTTTTCTCTTCTGATTGTCAATTGTTATGTTTGATGAGTGCTGTTTGATCTTTGCCTTGCTCTTTGATATGCATGTGATGATTTTATACTTGAGCTAACCCCGTTTTTATGGTAGCGCACTATTAATTGTTGGTAAGGTACAATCTCATCCCATTTCGTTTATTCCCATGCATGATTCGCTTTATCATTGGATTGTTTCATTTTGATATCCATTGATTTTCCTATCAGTTGTCACACTTGCTTCACCTTATTTAGTAGAGACTCATTTTTAGGGGCTTAAAGGGATGCTTTCGGTCTCTTTACCGTACCTTCCCGATAAGTAACCTGACCCCCGAATCCGACTCGGTTTTTCATAGACCTATTTTTTCAAATAAGGAGTCACACTTAGGGTTTTTTTTCTTATTTTGTTTACCCTTTAAAAATAAAACAAAAATAAGTGGTGACTCCAAGTCATTTTCTTAATCAATAAATCATTTTCAAAAAATAAAAAGCGAGTTTCGCCATCGAGTGGGAACGCATTGAGCAAAAATGCGGGATCCACAATATTATATACTTATCCCTGATCGGTCCGAGAGCAAGCACACAGAAGGTCTCACACTTGTAATAGTGAGAACCGAGATGAAAGGAATGACCAAGACCAAGAGATTTGGAAGTAAGGGGATAGAAGTGAGACCCACATAGACAAGTGGCATGCAATCATGCAAATGGAGGGCAATCATGCATCATACAGTCAGGCAGAGCAGGATATATCACTCATGTACACACAAGATAAGCGAGAATACGACAATCAAGAATAGTGATACAAACATCATGCTCAAAGACTATCAAAATAGTATACAAGTCAGAGAATCAACATGTCAAGTTGAGTGATGTACAGTGGTGAGTGTATGCATGTAAAGTGATCAGAACAATCATGGCAAAATCAGAATCAACATGCTAAGCAAGGCAATAAGATCAATCAATATAATCAACATGTCAATATCTCAAACGAATATATCAATGAAGCATAGGAGAAAACACGACATCGGAATCCTCAATCAAGACAAATCAGTCAACATAATCAACATGTCAAAATCCCAAATGGATATAACATCTAAGCATGCATCAAAAGCTCTCAATGTGCAATCAAGAAATGAGCATCCACTGATCGTCCAATCGAATGCCACGTTTGCTTCACTCTAAGTTCAAGCTTGACCCTCTAAATGATCCCCAGCGGAGTCGCCATTTTGTGGACCCCGTATTTCAGCTCATGCGTTTCCCACTCGATGGCGAGCTCGATTTTTATTTGATTAAGAAAAATGACCTGGAGTCGCGACTTATTTTTGTTTTATTTTTAAAAGGGTGAACAAAATAAGAAAGAAAAACCCTAAGTATGACTCCTTATTTTGGAAAAGGTGATCTACGAAAAATCGGATCTGGTTCGGGGGTCAGGTTACTTATCGGGAAGGTACGGTATAAACCGTAGCACCCCTCTAAGTCCCTAGAGGTCGGGTCTCTACTAATAAAATGAAGCTGACGTGACAATTGATGAGTAAATCAATGAATATCTTAAATGATCATGCACACATAAGAATCGAGACATGCATAGACAACGATTAGAGGGAAAATGGGTACATACCTGGGCCATGAGCCACCATGCGGTATCAATAGAAAGGGTTAGTACACCATATAGAGCACAAAACATATCACATGCATCACTAAACAGGGATTAAAATTGTTCGAAGGAAAACTGGATTTTTGGAATTTACTTGAAAATTGGAGTATTGGGAATTAAATTTAAAAGATTAGAGCTTGGGTAATTAAAATGAAATTTGCCAAAGAAAATGAGAAATGAACTTTAGGAAATTAAACTACGAGAATATAGATTTCGAAAGTTGAATTAATAATAATAATAATAATATTTTAAAAGTTGAATTAATAAAAATAATAATAATAATAAGATTTTGAAAGTTAAATTAATAATAATGATAATCATAATAATAATAATAATATTTTAAAAGTTGAATTAATAATAATGATAATAATAATAATAATAAGATTTTGAAAGTTGAATTAACAATAATAATAAGAATAATATTTTAAAAGTTGGATTAATAATAATAATGATAATAATAATAATAAGATTTTGAAAATTGAATTAACAATAATAATAAGAATAATATTTTAAAAGTTGAATTAATAATAATAATGATAATAATAATAATAAGATTTTGAAAGTTGAATTAACAATAATAATAAGAATAATATTTTAAAAGTTGAATTAATAATAATAATGATAATAATATTTTAAAAGTTGAATTAATAAAAACAATAATAATAATATTTTAAAAGTTGAATTAATAATAATAATAATAATATTCTAAAAGTTGAATTAATAATAATAATAATAATAAGATTTTGAAAGTTAAATTAATAATAATGATAATCATAATAATAATAATAATGATAAAATTTTGAAATGATAATAATAATAATAAGGTTTTGAAAGTTGAATTAATAATAATGATAATAATAGTATTTTAAATGTTGAATTAATAATAATAATAATAATAATAATAATAATATTTTAAATGTTGAATTGAAATAATAATAATAATAATAAGGTTTTGAAAGTTGAATTAATAATAATAATAATAATAATAATAATAATTTAAATGTTGAATTAATAATAATAATAATAATAATATTTTAAATGTTGAATTGAAATAATAATAATAATAATAATAAGGTTTTGAAAGTTGAATTAATAATAATAATAATAATATTTTAAAAGTGGAATTAATAATAATAATAAAGCCCAAACCTAGTCCATCAGCAACCCTAATAAAACCCAAACCTAGTCAAGCCCAAATCCACCAAGTCCACCAGCAACCTTCAAGCCCAAACCAAGTCAAGCCCAAATCCACCAAGTCCATCAGCAACCCTAATAAAACCCAATCCTAGTCAAGCCCAAATCCACCAAAACTTCATCTTCTTCCTAGCTTCCTCTCCCATGCGCCTGGCTTCAGCACCGACAGCCACCTCCCCGCGGCGGCAGCGGCGACGCCACCATGTCGGAACAGCTGCCAGAGAACGGAAGCTGACGCGCGTCCCTTTCCCGGCGCATCCACGTGCTCCTTCTTCTCCTCAGCTACAGGGGCTTCATGCATGCGGGAGGTGGCGGGGTAGCTATGTGTAGGGGACTCCATGCACGTGAAAAGAAACGATAGAGATGAGAGAAGGGTGGGCTTGACGGACATGAGGTGCGAGGGAAATGAGGAATGGTGGTTATGCATGCATGGTAAGGATGAACAAGAGAGGTAGTGAGAGAAAATGGGTTTAATGGGTATGAGTGATAGAAGGGTAGAGGACGGTTTTAATGGGTGTGAATGTTTCAAGGTATGAGAACAGCTAGGATGGCCATGCATGATTGCTGTGCGCCATTTCTTATCCAATGTATTGAAAGGATCTCCACTTTAAATGCTGTTAGTGTGCATATGGAGCTCTTAAGCTCTTCTCTTTGCAAGATTTCTTACATTGCAAAGAGTGTGCCCTTGAATGGATATTCTCAAATGATATCAAAGCGAAAACAAAGATGAAATAATAGAAAAAAAACAAATGAGAGTATAGCAAAGCAAAATGCATCCCAACATTGAATGAAATCTAAACCACCAGAAGAATGCATGAGACACGATGTGATCAGAAGACATGGATCGAAAACTCATGAAACCCGCACCTGAGAGAGCTCCCCTTTCTAATAGAAATGTGATCCCCAAAGCCTGTGAGTCCTCCCTCTCTGATTCCTCAACCTTTCTTTCCTGGTCCTCCTCCCGAATATCCCTTAGCTTCCCCCCTAGATATTTTTTCTTTTCCCGCCTTTCTTCCCACAACCCTCACCTACTCTCTACCTTCTGTCCCATCTGGCCGCCATCACCAGCTAGCCCGATCACATCCCATGGCCGCCCAAGGTAGCCTGTTTCCCGGGTGGTCAGCAAATAGTAATAATAGAAAAAAAAAAAAAAAAGTCAGCTATCCGTCTTTGGGGGTCTACATTCATATTTTTCATGGTAAAACCAAACATGAAAAAAAAAATGTTTTCCTTAATATTTTTTTCTTTCCTTTGTACTTTTCAAAAACTAAACATAGTTTTAATGTTTTAAAAATACTAGGTTTGTTCCATGTGCTTTGCATGTGAACTGCTAACCAATAGCATATTTTTTTATATTTAAATTTAATTATTTAATTAATTTTTAAAAAATTTAATATTCATCTATTTTATGTTATGGTTGTATTTGAATATATTTTATTTTAAAATATTTATATTTATTAAATGATTATATGAATATGTCAAATCATATCTGTTTTTTAAAAGAAGATAAAATTAAATTTTATATATTATTTAAAAAAATATTTCAAATTGTAATTCAATGATATACCATCTATATTAAAATTGGAAATAAGTTTTATAATAAATTAATAAATTCTTTATTTATTTTCTATATTTTTTATTGTTTTTGAATAGAAAATTTTAATATTAAATAAAAAGTAATTAATTATTTTTTAATTAATTATAATGAATAAATTATAGTTAATTTAATTTATTTTTATTATTTAATAAACAATATATTTTTGTTAATTATTGAATTTTAAAACTAAAATAATAATCTTATTCAAAAAACATTTATAACTCTTATAAAACTAAAAAAAAAAAAGTATGTTTTTCTCTCATGTCTTTCTTTATTCATGGTTTGATATTGGCATAAGGGACATTTATAAATATTGAAGAAAAAAAAAAGGCAAGGTCTTAATGTTGGGACACTTATTATATTAGAAAATAAGTATTTTTAAATTTAAAAAATTTAATTTTAAATTTAGTAAATATTAATTTTACCATCGTTATTATTTGTGTGTTATGAATATTTTTTTATTTTAATTAAATAAAAAATAAAAAAAGGATGCAATTGAGATTTTCTTATAATCATTCACAATAATTAAAATTTTGAATTTTTAATATGAATTTTATAATAATTCAAAATAATTAAAAAAATAATTATCTAGAAATGGTTTTTATTTTGTATAAATAAAGAAATTATTTATAGAAAAATACAAGGAAAAAAACGTTGTCAGAATGGTTATAAATAAAGAAATTATTAAAGATTTTCTTATATGGGGTTTGCAATGTGCTTGATTTCGTATTTGGCTGTTGGAGCTTTTTTTGGGGTTTTGGGTTTTGGGTTTAGGGGAGTAAGGATGGTTATGCTTATGGAATTTTCGGTTTGGTGGTGTGATTGAATACACTAACAACAAAATTCCCTAGATTACGGTTAAAATAAAAATAGAAAAAAAAAAAAAAGTTGCAAATGAGGAGGCGCATTGGGGAAAGATGGCAAGTGGGTAAATATTTGAAGGAAATAGGGTTAAAAAACAATCACAATAAAACCGCCTGTGATGACATCCCTTCTCTCCCGTTTCATGAATAAAATGTGAGCAATTTATAACCCTTTTCTATTTTTATTTTAAATTAAAAATAATATTTGTCAAATAAAAATATTAATAATTATAAAAATTAATATTTACCAAATATATAAGATTGAAAAATATATATATTTTTTAATCTAAACTTATATTTTTATTAGGGAACAAAAGGTACTTGTAACATGTAAACACAAATTTTGATTTATAAAATCAAAGAATAAAGAAACATGAACAATTTTATATCGTTGGAGAAAAAATTATAATTACGCTCTTCTAAAATATTCTTTATAACAAAAATATAATTATGAATAATTATATATATATATATATATATATATATATATAAATGGAATGATTTTAAAATTCAAATAATTTTTTGAATTTTAAAATTTAAATTTTTTAATTTAACATTTATTTATTTTCTAATATAGAACATGTCACAAAATTGGGGTTTACTTTCTTTTGGTTGTTTATAAATGATTTTACTTCCATACTTAGTTTTATTATTATTATTATTATTATAGGTGGAAGATTGTAATTGAAATATAATTTTTTTTTTTTTGAAATTTTAGGAAAATCTTGTTAAAGAAACCTTATTTAATTATGTCATAGTCACTAGCTCAATAAATTATAATGTATATTTATTTATAAAATAATAAAAAAAATTAATTATTTAAAATTTAATTTAATTTATAGGTTTTTTATTATAGAATAAATATGGAAAATAAAGAAATTATATTGTATAAAATAATTACATTATTCATCATAATTAATTAATTTACTAAAAAATAATTAATGATTTTTTATTTAATATTAAAATTTTCTATTAAAAAATATAAAAAATAAATACAGAATTTATTAATTTATTCTTAAACTCATTTGTAATCTTAATATAGATAATACATCATTGAATTACAATTTAAAATATTGTTTTTTTAATAACAATAAATAAAAGTTAATCTTATCATCTCTCTAAAAAATAAATATAATTTGACCTATTAATATAATCATTTAATAAATATAAATATTTTAATCTAGTTTTTTTTCTTTAAAAAAAAAAGAAAAAAAAGTGCTCTACAGACCACACGGCACCTGTCTTTTTTTGCTCTCCTTTCTGTTCGTTCTCCCGGAAAATTCTACAATACCTCCTTCGGTACCATGCCTCCATTTTTTTTCAGCCATTAGATGAAACTGATTAAATCTCAGCCATCCAAATGAAAAAGAAAAAAAAAAAATTGAAACCGGGAACCTTCCCCTCCTTGTTCTCCCTCTCTCTAATAGAATCTCTTCCTTTTTTTTTCCTTGTCTCGTTGTTTTCTTCTTTTAAAATGGAAATGGTTAAATGGAAAGTTAAAAGATCAAAGTAAAACCTGATCTATTAGAACTTCAAACCCCTAACCTTTTTCAAATTTTTTATTTGAGTTGCAGAAATTTTGATTGCAGCATATAGTTTTCTTAAATATATATTCTATATTACTAAAATGAAACAGTAAAAATATGCAAAAAAAAAAATTCAAATAATTTGCTTAGATTGAAGCCAACTGAATCTAAGGCAGAAAAATAAATTTAAAAAGTTTGAAGCAAACTGAATTTAAGCCAGAAAAACAATTAAAAAAAATAATCTGGTTAATTTGAAGGACAACCAACATAGCAGAAGAGATTGGGTTCTGCAACTAGGAGTTGTGGATGAAGTAATGCGAAAGTATATATATCAATATACATAATCATAGTAGAACGTTGGTGTTGTGAAACGTGGCATTGTGCATGGACTATGTTACAAATATAAACTCCCTAGGAACTCTTATGTTCTCAATTTTGAGAACACTTGCAGCAAAAAATGTCACTTCATTTTGTCACTTAATTTAGTTCCAAGTTACTTGGGTACAAAGTTATTTGGATAATAATATTAAGCTATAAGAAAAAGTTCATGAATTCTTGGTGTGAATGAATGGTCAGGCAAGTAAATATATAAAGGGAATGAGGCTAAAAAAAATAGTCATAACAAAACTGCTCGCATTCCGACTTTTATATATAATATAGATATAGATGTAGATAGATATAGATTCCTTTTTATAATTCATCTTTGAAAACTTGTTTTAAATAAATGTTTAAAGGTTCGTTTGGTAGTGATTTTGTTAAGCACTTCTAACATAAAATCATTTTAAAGAAAAATAATAGGTTTTTGATAAAATTTTAACAATACTTTAAAAAGTTAAAAAATCATTTGTAATATTTAATGGAGAAACACTTTATAGATAATTCTTTGCAAATACTTTTAAAGAAAACATTTTCACTAAAAATACTTCAAATAGAAATATATATATATATATATATATATATATAACTAAGGGTATGGAATTGCTATATAATCAAATAATAAAAACAAATTCACATTTTAAGGTATTATATGTTATACATAATACATTCACGTACAACATTGTAATAAATAACTGTTATATGCAATATCCTATCATAAGTGATATAGGTTTTTATTTTAATTGCCTGTGGCAAAAGCACAATAGTTCGATAGAAAATAGCACTTTTGGTACTCTAGAGAAACAAATCTTGATTGAACCTATATTTTCTCAATAGATACAATCTATTCACAATAAAACTTCAAATAGGTTTAATGTGCTTTTATCTTTAATAATTGGCATGACATTCAATGCGAAGCAAAGCATATAGTTGCCTGGTGGGTTAAATGTTGGTAATGAGAATAGTAGTTCATTATTCTTAACACTAGGTCCTAGAAACTTCTTTACTTGGCAAAGTTGGATTGACTTAAAGGCATCACGCATTACAATAGAATCTAATATATTGTCTTGCTTATAAAAACATATTCTTTGACCTAAAAGTCCTTTTAGATGAAAAGGAGAATGCGTCTAGGTTGCAATCTTGTTATGATTTTGAGGTGATTTGTGATGTCCCACATCGGAAATGGGAGAATGTTCCTGGCGCTATATATGTAGAGGTTCTTCTTAATCAAGTAGACGCGTTTTAAAGTCGTGAAGGCCCCTTTACATAATCTATTAAGGAGTACAAAATATTATATTACAAGAAAAAAAAGTGTGAGTGTTGACTAAGATAAGACATGGAAGGACTAAGGTAAACTTGTTTATTGGGAAGTCAATGGGTTTATTTTACTGCTTTTTAACTTATGATTTTTTATTTTTAAAATCTATTAGAGTTTTTGCGTGAATTTGTAGGCAAATTTTCTATGAATATTTGATATCTATCTATTATGTTGATTGGTATTATGATATTCTTGATTTAATTAAACTCATGATATCTAAGAAAATCCTCATAAATTTTCGTTCATAATTAGGCTTGTACTACATATTGGCCTACTTTTAAGCATTTTCATGAATCAAAAACAAAATTTTTAATATATATAAATTGAAACAATTTTTGTCAAATAAAATTTTTTCCACATATCTTTTCCTTAGAAAAAATAACATTCAATTGCATAGTCACTTAGGTGGTGTTTGTTTTTTTTACTTAATTCTAAATAGAACCTTAATACTTAATAATGTTAAATATTAGGTTGTTTGTTTTTGTAGTATTTTATTTTTATTAAGTATTAAAAAGTAAAAAAAAAACAAAACCAATATGTTATTTTTTCTATTTAAAAAAAATTACATATTTTGACTTTTTTTTTATTTAGTAAAAAGTTTATAATAAATCATGAAGAGTAAAAAAACAAACAAGTTAAATTCTGAAAACAAATTGTTTTCAGCAAAAAGCCAAAAAAACAAACATCATCTTAGTATATTTCAATTTACATAGTTTGAACTTAATTCATAATTTGTTGAGTGCATCACTAATTAAATATATAATTAATGGCCTAATTAAGTAGTTAGTTTCATGTAGGAATGGCAACGGGGCGGGTTTGGGACGGGTCGCCCCCATCCCAACCCCGCCCCGTTTATTAAAAATAATTCTCATCCCCGTCCCGTTTAAAAAATTAAACGGGGCGGGGCGGGGCGGGGCGGGTATGGGAAATTCCCAAACCCGCCCTGCCCCGCCCTATTTAGCCTCTTTTTTTTTTAATTTTTTTTTTAAAATTTGCTTTTAAAATTTTTAATTACATTAAAATAAATATATTTATAAATAATAAAATTATTATATTTTTTATAACTTATTTTATTAATTTTTTTATTATTATCTATATATTAAAAATAGTAAAATAAAATTAATTTTAAATTTTAAATTAAATTAAAATTTAAAATTGATTTTATATGTAAACGGGGCGGAATGGGGCAATACTCGAACCCGCCCCGGGTTTTTAAAAAAAATCTCATACCCGTTAAAAACCCGTTTATTAAATTTCAACCCCGTCCCATTAGGGGCGGGGCGGGGCGGGTAATCGAAAAAACCCGCCCCGTTGCCATCCCTAGTTTCATGTATTCAAATTTAGGTACTTTGTTTTCACTTCAGAATCATATAGCTGAAAATTGCAAAGGGCACCTTAAGGGGATGAGTGGAAGGGAATAGGATGATGCAGTATGTATAGTTGGCCTTTTAGCAATGAAGAGGCAAGCACTGAAAATTGTTGTCATGGAAAAGTATAGCATAGTGTGTTGCAACTTGGCTGCTAGTGTGTTGCAACTTGGCTGCTAGTTGCAACTCGTTATTCCAATAGACTAATGATGGTGAACCCACCATTTGTAGTGGATCGACTTGTCCCTGTAATATAAACACTACTGCAAATGGCTTCCCCTTACTTATTCCCCTATGTTCATAAAAGCACAACATATCAAGGGCATAAAGCAATAAAGAAACAGTAGCTTTTTGCTCATTTCTTTTTATCGTTGGGGCTGTAGGGTTGCAGGAATCTTACTACTAAAGATCAATATAACAATAATAGAAGTTATGACTTACAAATATGAAATATAATTGTAGAAAATTGTGTTGTGGTTTTGTTTATTTAATAATTTTTGGCTATTTTAGGGTTCCATTAAAAAATATTAATTCAAATTAAATAATTTACAATTTTATAATAATTATTTTATCAAGGGCATTAAGGTATGATTATCGCTAAATCCTCCAATGATCGAAGGTTGTTCTCGGGCTATCACTACAAAAGTAGTCCTTGTACAAACTCTCTAGTTAATGAAAGTCACAGAGAATCGTAATTAAAATCGTCTAATTAGTGAGAGTCCTAGAGTAATAAAGGTTAGACAATGGCTACCAAAAAAACCCTCTAGCACCCCATTTGAATATCTAGGTGCTGGCCATTGGATGTCAACTACAGTAGTTTAGTGAGGGTGGTCACTAAAAGGTTCGTGCACATTTTGATGAGATGGTCACTATTGACCATCATAGTTGATCTATCGAGGAATCTTATCTCTTTAATGAGTGCGGCTAGCAATATTCTAGTATCCTTGAGCTCTTGTAATGAAATCCAATGATCAACAACTATATAAAGCTCATTGCACCCTCAGTACTAGATGCATCAGAGCAAATATCACAAGCAAGAAAACTCTCAATACTATTAGAAGAAAATTAGATACATGGCTTACTCAACCGTGCAGGCAGCTTTTCTCATCCTCCTCCTGGGTCTAGTCACCACCAAACCAGCCCTTGGAATATCAGATAATTGCTTGGGTATATCCATTAATCTCCGAGCCTGTATTGATGTTCTGCTTGAAAATAATCTGATTCCGACTCTCGCATGCTGCCAAACCTTGGGCCAAATACAAACTCTTGAGTCCTCCATTGGAATCAACAGGACCTGTGTATGCGTCCAGGGCGCTGTGGCAGAGATGGTTCCCGCACGCATCATTACTGATATCCCCCGCCAAGTGCAGGCTGCATGTGGTGTCAACCTGGCCTTTAACGTTACAGCGAGTCCAAATGGCTGTAACGCTTAAGAAGACAAGACATATTCCTTACCTGCAGGAGTATGAACTCTTGTGGTCGTGCTTGTATTAATGGTGGTAATGGTAGCTGCTGTAGTGGCATATTATGCAATAACAATCCACCTTTATCATGGAATTAATAAACTTTTGTTTTGGTGTACACGTTGCAGAACTGCTGGCTTGTTGCACTCGCACATGTACAACCCTCAAAAGAAAAAAAGAAAAAATATTGAAATATTCTAACTTAAAATGATTTTTAAAACTATTATATTTTATTCCTAACGGAGTAAACACTGATAGCTATCCATCAATCAGCATATCCAGGAAAATATCTGTTTAAGAAAAAGGCTCATCTTTTGGGTTTTATATGATTTATAAAAATATTTTTGTAGTTCAAACATCTAATGTTCAACCAAAAATAAATAAATGTGATTATGTCCCGTGAGACAACTGGAATACTATCATTTTGAAAATCATCAAAAATATTTTTAAGTTATGTTTGATTTATGAAAGTACTGAAAAATACATATTTACAAAAATAATTTTCTTATGATGGGTTATACTATGGAAAATATGAAACAAAATAAAATATAATTAAAATTAATTATAAATTTAATTTAAATTATTTAATCTTTATTTAATAGAGGAAAATAAATAAAATAAATTTTAAAAAGTATATATAAATAATTTATTAACTTTAAATCTTTTTTTTTTATTTACTTTTTCTTTCTTTCTATTTCTCCTCTTTCTTTTCTTTCCGTTAAATTTTCCCTCAAATTTTATGGGCACTGAAAACATAGGCTTAAGAAACAAATATCATAAAACAAAATAAGTCACTTCAGAAGACTCTCTCCTTAATTTCATGAGCTATACTTGTTCTTCTAAGAGAGATGAAGAGCATGGCCTTGCTCAAATTAATTATTTAGTATCCCATGTAAAATTTGTTGTTCTAAGGGTATAAAAAAATAGAGGACTATCCCAAAATACACAAGCAAATAACAGAAAGAGGAACTGAAAACACATCGGAGATGGGCTGAGGTGTGACAAGCATTGTCCTTAAAATAGATCCACCCTCTTCGAAGACAAACTCGATGCACTAGGGTTACCAGTGGTTTATCTCCAGGATTCAACAACCAGTGAATCTCGTCTTTGGTGCACTCTGTAGGCGAGACATGTACAGCTCAGGTTCAAAAATATTTCTCCAGATAGATTTATGAATGTAGCAAAGACAGTCATGTACATAAGAACTCTCTGAAAAATTGGTGAGTGGAGAGTTGTGGGTGACCTGCTTTTATAGGTTACTAACACAGTCCCAATAGGACTCTACTTGTAATTGGAACCACTAACACAATCCTGATGGGACTCTTCCCAAAGAGTTAGTCAAAAAATAAAAGACTAAGTCAAACGAAACAAAATTACATTAGTATAGAACAAAAGACTAACTTCACATTTACACTCTTCCTACAATCCCCCACAGAGTGTAGACATGAAGGAAGGAAAAAAATGGAGGAAAAAAGAATTCAATGCATCAGTACTAGTGCCCAAAGGGTATGAACTAGTCTTAGGACAAATAAGTATTAAATCACAAAACACGGTGAAAATAAATTTCTATGAACTAGTGTTTCTTGATGTAACTCAAGGGACCTTTATCCACATTGGTTTTCTCAACTACACTACGAGTTGTACATAACAGGTTGGCATAAATAGGTCATGTGCCCTGCCTAGATATTCATAAGAGCTCCAGAGAATTTGCTTAAGTTCTCATAGGAAGTGGTCTCACCTCCACTCTTATATAGGTGAATCCATCAAGTATGTTCTGCATTAAACATACCATCCATAAGGAATATGGTATTCGTTAAGTGTAAACACTCAGCCTTAGTCAATGCAAAATACGCTTTATCTACACCATAGGGATAGACTCTCATACAATTAAAGTTGATAGAGCACCTCAAGTCAACAAGTGATTTGTTATTACTCATATGAACCTACTTCATGAAATTTCCATTCTAATATGTTAGGTTACCACCACTCTTGACTTCTGTAATAGGTATAAGTCTCATCCCCCTCAATGTTTCTTATTTAGTGGTTTGATCAAAGAATCGACCAAATTCAACTCTAATTTCACAAATTCTAGGGATATAAATCTTGTTTCAAGCAGTTGTCGCACAATATTGTGCCTTAGGCATATATGTCTATTCTTCCCATTAAATATTTTACTTTTAACCTTAGCAATTGTAGCTTGACTATCACAACACATAAACATAAACGGGGCGGGTCTCGTCCATAAAGAGATATCTGCTAAGAGGTTTCTAATCCACTCAATCTTAGAACTTGTCTTTTCTAAGGCAATAAACTCAGCCTCCATAGTAGACCAAGTAATGCAAGTTTGCTTGGCAGACTTCCAAGAAACTGCACCTCCTCCAAGGGTAAAAACATACCCACTAGTGGATTTCATCTCATATGAATCAGAGATCCAATTTGCATCACTAAATCCTCTAATGACACTTGGAAATCCATTTTAGCACAAACCATAGTTCATAGTGCCTCTCAAATACTTAAAGACTCTACGAACAGTAATCCAATGGTTTTGATTAGGACTTTGGGTGTACCAACTCAATCTACCTACTGCATAAGCAATGTCAAGCTTGGTACAGTTCGTTAAGTACATTAGACTCCTTATGATTTGAGCATACTCGATTTGGGAAACACTGAGTTCTCTATTTTTCTTCAGTTTTGAGCTAGGATCATAAGGAGTTGACACTAGTTTACAATCAAAGTGTTCAAACTTCCTTAAGATCTTCTCAACATAGTGTTCTTGAGAAAGTTTAAACCAATTAGGTGTTCTAGTTATTTTAATTCCTAGAATCACCTCTGCCTCTCCTAGGTCTTTCATATCAAATTTAGATCTTAGGAATTTATTGGTCTCACACACAACCTCTTGGCTAGTTCCAAAAATCAGCATGTCATCAACATAAAGACAAATGACTACACATGTGTTATCCTCATACTTGCTATAGATACACTTATCAGCATCATTAATGGAATATTCATTAGTTACTAACACATGATCAAACTTGCTATGCCACTGTTTGGGTGCTTTTTTTAACCCATATAATGTTTTAACCAGCCTACACACATTTTTCTCCTTCCCCGGAACTACACAACCTTCGAGTTGTTCCATATAGATTTCCTTTTCCAAATCCCCATTTAAGAATGCAGTCTTGACATCTATTTGGTGTGTCACCAGATTATGAATGGAAGCTAGAGCGATCAATACTCTAATTGACGCTATTCTAGTCACAGGGGCAAATGTGTCAAAGTAATCTACATCCTTCCTTTGTTTAAAGTCTTTGGCAACTAAACAAGTTTTATATTTCTTTATGGACCCATCTTGTTTTAACTTTCTTTTAAAGATCCACTTACTACCAATAGTCTTTGCACCATAAGGTAAATCTACTAACTCTCATCTATGGTTATACATGATTGATTCAATTTCACTATTAATGGCCTCCTTCCAGAATGGTGCATCATTCAAAGTTATAGTTTCTTTATAGGATCTAGGGTCCTCATCTATTAGGAAGGTGTAGAAACCATTTTCAAGGTTTGTTTCTTTTCCATCTCTTTTACTCCTTCTAGGTTCAAATTTAGAAGGTTCAATAAACTCGTCTCTACTTGTTTTCTAAACTTGTAGTTCGCCACCACTTAGTTTCTTAGGAAAGATGCTTTCAAAGAAATTCACATTCTTTATTTCTATTATGGTATTTACTTCTACAAGATTGTTTTCTGAATTAGTAACAAGAAACCTATATGTCACACTATTCTCAACATAGCCAATGAACATTGCATCAAAGGTTTAAGGACCTAGTTTTTGTTTTTTAGGTTTGGGGAAAGAACTTTAGCTAAACACCCACACACTTTCAGGTATGCTATATTAGGTGCATAACCCTTCCACAACTCATAAGGTGTTTTACTAGTTCTCTTGTAAGGTATTCTATTTTGAATATGACAAGCGGAGATGATAGTTTCCCCCCACAAGTTCAAGGGTGCTCCTAAACTTACCAACATTGCATTTTTTTATTTCTTTTAAGGTCCTATTTTTCCTTTTTGCTACTCCATTAGACTCAAGGGAATAAGAAGGAGTAGTTTCGTGAATGATCCCATGATCTTCACAAAAAGAATTAAAGGGGTTAGACTCATACACTCCTCCTCTATCAATTCTAAGCCTTTTAATTTTCTTACTTAGTTGATTTTCCACTTCATTTTTGTACTTGATGAAAGCATTTCTTACTTCCTATTTGTTTCTCAAAAGATATACCCTTGTATACCTTGATTAGTTATTTATGAAAGTTATGTAGAATCTTTTACCACCTCTAGTCATTGTATTTTTTAAGTCTCCTAAGTCACTGTGTATTAAACTTAGTAGATCTTATTATTTTTCTACTGATTTGCAAGATTTCTTTGTAGATTTATATTCTACACATGATTCACATTTTCCATGATTTTCTAAGGACAGCTTAGGGATTAAACTCAATTCAACCATTTTCTTCATATATGAAAAGTTCACATGTCCTAATCTACCATGCCAAATATCACAAGAATCAATTATGTAAGAAGAAGAATAAAATACATTATTATTGATAATATAAAAAAAATTCAACAACATAAATAAACCCTTATTACAATAACTCTTCCCCATAAATGCATCATTCTTGATTAAAACTATTTTATCAAAGTCAAACAAGATTCTCACTTCTGCTTTCCTAAGTAGAGATACCGACACCAAGTTCCAGCGAATATCTGACACATGAAGAACATCATTAAGGGCAAGTACTTTTCTAGAGGTTAGCTTGAGGAGAACTTTCCCTTTGCCAATCACTGGGGTAGATCTAGAATTGCCCATGAACACTTGTTCATCTCCTTTCTTTATAGTGGTATAGGAAGCAAATTGACTTTTGTTGCCATAGATGTGCTTGGTAGCCCTAGAGTCTACCACCCAGTCTTTCATATTAGTGACCAAGCTTACCTCAAAGGAGACTACTGCTATGATCACCTTTGTCTCTGCCAAATTTGCCTTTGAATTGGACTTCTCGGTTCTCTTCCTATGGTGGCATTAAGTTGCATGGTGTCCACACTTGCCACTGACAAAACAATTACCCCGTTTTTTTAATAGTTGGGTTATGGACCTTGTTTTATGCATTGGGTTTGTTCTTAGAGTTTTTTTTTTCGAGACCTATCGTTTTTGAGTTTGGGTTTTTCTTCTACTACATTAGCCTTAGAAGACAGTTCCTTAGCTTTATCAACATTGTGTTTATTTCGATTTTGTTCCTCAATCCTAATATGGATTATGATATCTTCTAGGGACATTTATTTCATTTTATGTTTCATGTTATTTTTGTAGTCTTTCCAAGACTATGGAAGAGCCTCTACTAAGTAACCAACCACAAAATATTCAAGTAATTTAATGTCTTCAATAACTAAGTCATTAATCAACAAGTGGTAGTCATGGATTTAAGATGATACATCTCTATCGTCGATCATTTGGAAATTTCTAAAATTCCATATGGCATATTTCTGAGTTCCTACGTCTTCCAAAACATATTTTTTATTCATCGCATCATAAATTTCTTTTGCAACTTTATATTGACAATAAACATCAAAAAGTTCATTGGAAATGGTACTAAGAATAGCATGCCTAACTTGTTTATTATTAGTTTCTCAAATAGGCAACTATTCAAAACCATTTTCTGGTTTTTGGTCAATCAAAATATGTCCCAAGTTCACTACATCAATTGTTGAAAAAACCCTTTTTTGCCATCTCTTGAAGAATGTCCCGTTGAAGGGATCAATCTTAGAGGTATCAGGACGTGTGTGAACTAGGGAAGCTTCCATTGATCTATTTCAAGATTTTTGTTCTAAGGGTATCAAAAAGCATAGGACTAGCCCAAAACACATAACCAAAAAATAGAAAGATGAATTGGAAACTTATTAGTGATAGGCTCAGGCGTGACAGGCACTGTCCTTAAAATAAATCCACCTTCCTCGAAGACAAACTTGATACACTATGATACTAGTGGTCTATCTCCAGGATTCAACGGCTAGTGAATCTCGCCTTGGGTGCACTCTATAGGCAAGATGTGTACAACTCGAGTTTAGAAATATTCCTCTAAATAGATGTATGAATGTAGCAAGGACGGTGATGAACATAAGAACTCTCTAAAAAATTGGTGTGTGGAAAGTTATGGGTGACCTGCTTTTATGAACCACTAACACAGTCCCAACGAGACTTTACCTATAATTGGAACCACTAACACAATCCCAACAGGACTCTACTTGTAATTGGAACCACTAACACAACCCCAATGGGACTTTTCCTAAAGAGTCAGCCAAAAAATAAAAGACTAAGTCAAACGGAACAAAATTACATTAGTACAGAACAAAAGACTAACTTCACATTTACACTCTTCTTACAAAATTTAATGGTCAAAAATCAAGTTGATGGGCCTGATCTAGTGTTAACTTTGTTTTTTAGGTCCTTTTGGGGTTATGGGTTAGGCTAAGTTCAGATCTAAACTTGACACAATGAAGGCAACATTCCTCATCTTGTTGGTGGGGATAGTCACTACCAAAACCAACCTTGGACAAGTTTGTGAGAATTCCTTGGTTGATCTCTGCGCTTGTGCTGTTATTTCTTACCTCAAAAATCTTGGTACTAATGGCCTGTCTCCTGCATGTTATGAAAGCTTGATCCAAATACAAGCACTTGAAGCCAACCTGGGAACCAATGTGACATGCTTATGCACTTGAAGATGCTAAAAAATCTTCATAACTAATTGAAAATTTTGGTTCTACCATTTCTGGATTCAAATAAGGTTTCTTGATGCAGAAATGGGTTTCAAGGTTTTTGAGAGTTTTCCCAAGGGGGAGCTGACCTCTCTTTGGTTAGGGAGGAGCTACTTATATGCTCCTCCTACATGAAGCTTCCAAAGGGTTTCTTCCCTCTTTCTTCCATATGTTTAACTACCTTTTTTAGTATTCAGTCAACCTTCTGTAGCCATTGTTGACCTTGACCATGAGCTGCCAAAAGAGTGGTTGCAGATTTGCTTTTAATGGTAGGTAGGAAAGCAAGCTGGTGCTAATTGAAGGTTATCTCTTGTAAAGGACCGTAATCATAGGTGTGTTTTTAGGTAAACATGTTTTAGGTGTTTGATTATAGTTAGATGTATTTTGAATGACATACATTATGGGGATATTTATTTTTAGCAGTATCGGCACCCAAACCCAAGTTCGAGCCATTATTAATGGAGGCATCAATTCTCAACTCTCCACTGTACTCCTGAATGCATGTGGTGTTGGCCTTGCCTTTGACCCCACCGGGAATTAATGATACCTGTAATGTTTAGGAAGATAGGGCACGTACAACTTCCTTACCAGCCGAAGTATGATGAACTATTGTGCCAGCACTGCTAGTAATGGTGATTGTGGCAGTTGTAGTAGGCACCCGCGTATAATGCAATAAAAATCTACCTTTATTATGGAATTAATAAACTTTTATGTTAGTATACTCCAAGTAGAATCGATGTATAGATACTGCATATATATGAGTTATGGATCCTTGAAAGTACGTGATTCCAGGCCTAGGCAAGTATTTTCAAAAACAATACTTCTGACAACGGCCAATACAAATTATTTTTAAAAACTGTTTTATAGTGTTTTGTAAAACAAACGTCTGATTAAAAATATTTTAAGGAGTTTTCAGCGGTTTAAATAATTTTATAATATCAATAGGCAATAAAGTTCATAAATGATAGTAGATGCTTTTAATAAAGAAAAAAATCAAGCTTATTCAACCTGACATGAGCCCAACCTCTATATTCTTTCAAGAGAAAAACCAATATAGAATGAATTCCACAACTTCCTTCAATTCAACTCCATCTATTGTGTAAATTTAAAAACACAATTTATGACTTAAAACAACTGCATATATATATATATATATACCACGAGTAAGGTCTATATCAAGAGTAGAGTTGGGTTCCTCCTTCAATTTGAGTTTGTCATCTCTGAATTTAACAAAGGCTTGTTTTTTTATTCTCGGCACATGGATGATATTTCTTCAAAAATTCATTGATCATGCCTTGGAGATCGGATTCTTCCTCAAAGACCTTGGTTCACTTTATTTATTTCCTTAAGGCATGCAAGCATTTTCTCCACTTACCGGCACGTCACTGGCCATCTCTAATATCTTAATTTCTCTAGTAAGACCAAACATTCCCCTATGCAATAAACAATCTCTAACAAATTCATGCTTAAGCCCTCTGAAGTTCATTGAACAACTATCAAAAAGATCCTTCATTATCTAAAAGAAATGTTGCATCTAGTCTACTTTTTGAGCAAACCCACTCTACTCTATCTTCATGCTTTCCCAGATACTGACCGGGCAGGCGATAAAGATGATTGCACATCCACATCTGCTCTCATTGTTTACCGTGGTGTCAATCCCATATTGACATGGAATAAACTTCTAATATAGCATACTCCATGCAGGTTTGATATATATATATATATATATATATATATATATATATATGAGTTTAAGAATCCTTGAAATTATGTAGTATATGATGTGAGGCCTAATATCCCAAGGAGCCCTCTTGTAGATCCATGGTTTGCCAATTAGAAGTACGATCCTATCGTCGGGTCCCTGCAGCCAAACAAAACTTCCATATATTTGTAGTGAGAAAGGGAAAATTTTCAAATTGTGCTCAGAAAATTCAGTTCAAAAATTCCCAGAAAAAATATCTGTTTTAGAACAAAATCATGAAGACAAAATAATCTATATATATGTTCAAAAGACTTTCTCCCTGATTTCAGATAAGTTGGAGTAGTTTTAGCAAAAGGGAGAAAGAGGTACTACCCAATAGATCCTATTGATCTTTAAGTTTGGTAGCGATCATGAGCCCCAGTCACCATGCAGGATTCATCAAGAGTCAATTATTACACTGACGTGAAAAGGACTCGACCAATCAAGAACCTGATTGCTCATTGAATAACCAACAATTTGCAGCCAAGTCTGATCATATTTTATTCATCAGTACTCTGGGGTACTGCCATGGATATTTAAAAAGCTGGAATACTAACTGGTTCTTAAAGAGGGAGGGACCCTAGCTATGATCTGAAACCATATACAGAAATTGCACTCAATTAACTTCTTGCACCAAAGAAAGATCACAGGCAAGTCGTCAAGTAGTCAAGGAAAATATTTGTTTAATATGCTTTTCTGTTAATCATCTTCAGAAAGTTATTCAGTTAAAAAAACTTCCATATAAATCAATATATAAGAACTAAATTAATGAAATGATTACATTTGTATATAACACTAATATAGGAAAGGAACTTCACAAATAATATTAGATGCTTTCAATACAAGATTGAAAATTATTCAGCTTCTGGTGAGCCCAAACCATTCTTTCGAAGAAAATCCAACTTATCACTGAGGACAGATAATAATAAATGTGCCTTTTATTTTTAAGCTAAGCTCGTATGCCTTCTGATCAACCTTTTGAAAATTAATCTTCACAACTCATGACAGTTGATATAATTCACACCCTTTTATTTTTTGGCAACTTGTTTCGTGTAGGCTTGAAATATTACAATTACTGCAAAGCAGTATCAATTTCAGAGACTGGCTAAAAGTATAAATGCTGGTTTAATTATCAACAATAGCTAGCAACACTTAACCATGATGGTAACATCCACTGGGCCTCTGCAATGGTTAAATATCTGTCGCTATACTGCTGCTGCTGCTGGTCTCTTAATTGAGTCCTTAAAGAATGGGGTCCTTGCCCTATCAAGCTCCTATATACAAGTCCTCTTTTCAGCTCAATTCCACGCCCAACCAAGCAAATTAACCAATCCATAGTGTTAACATGATGGAAAGTGTGTTGAAAGCACTAATACACATCCTCCTCCTCCTCCTCCCGATGGCTTTGATCACTATACTAAGTGAAACAACCGATCCCCTGTGTGCAGATGTGTCCCCAAATATCCATGAATGTCAGCATATTCTTCAGAGCAGAAACCTCCCTGATGATCCACCCACTGAGTGCTGCAATGCCTTGAAACGAATCCAAGAGACGGAATCCAGAATTGGGGTCCAAAACACATGTCAATGTGCCAAGAGTTGTGTTATTACTCATATTGTAGCTGCAGGTGCTTCCATCAAAACCCTGGATGCTGGTGAACGAGATATCTCCACCAGTCTCCAGGCCAAATGTGGTGTTAGTCTTGGCTTTGACATTTCTGAGAATGCCCAGTGTTGAGGGGATATGGCATATTCGCTGTGTTTTCTGTTGTTATTGTAGTACTGAATGGGCAGCACTAGCTGCATAAAAATTATGTGCTTTTCGGCTTCGACCACATATTTTTGCACTTAATTATGATTTGCAGCCTCACACCATATGAATTTGGGGCAGTGTCTTGATGGTACACAGCAACTATAGCTAGGTAGATGTAATGGGAGAGCTTCATTAAGACAAAAGCTGCTCCAAAAAAACAAAAAAAAGAAAGAAAATGTTTAAATTATTAGGATAAGTTATGCCAATATCTCCAATAAATATATGGAAGATGAGTCATTCCAAATTAAGTTATATCTCCCAGTATTGTTCAGTTGTGTTGTCTCACTCAAGACTAATTCAGTGGCAGCCTCAACTTTCTCGTATTGGGTGGATTTGATTCTTGAAATTTCATCATGAACAACAAAATCTGGGGAGAGTCCATGAATCTCTGCAAGGTGTGGTAGGATTTTAGTGATTTGGATTCAATATATTGTATGAAAGAAAAACAAAATCCTTGGGGAATATTATTCTAGGAATGAAAAGGAAATAAAGAAAATTTGGAATAATCTCACTACAGCCAATTCAAACACCCCCCCAAAACAGCCCCATTCCTCTTTCTAGCTACAATTTCTCAGCAAGCAAACATACCATTAGATCATAACCCTTCATGTCGCCAACCCATTAAACTAAACAATACAAACAGAAAAAGACACCAACCCAAATTAAGCCGGCCAAATTTTTACTTCATCCACTGTGATATTATCAATGTACGTTTCATCATACATAACAACACCTCTCTTGTGTTCTCAGCCAAAAGCTCCTCCAAAACAAACCCTGCCTTTGCACTGAGAGCAGTGGCAGCCATGGACAGGAGATTCAGCAGAGAAAGCAACGGATTCACAAGCCTGCAGAAGAAGCTGGCAGAGAGCCGGCGTCCAAACCGAGAAGAACCAGTTCCCGATCTCACTGACTTCATGAATGACATGTTCTTCGGGACTACAAACAACGACAAGAAGGCATACAACTTCACAGGTGGTGGTCTGATGGACGACGATGAAGATTACTACGGGGACAGCACAAGGAACAGTAACAGCAGGTTAACTCAAGAATGGCTCAGGGAAGCTAAGCAGATGGTGGCATCGTCTCCTTCTCGGTGTGAATCGCCTTCAAGGCTTGTCGGGTCGCCAAGGTTTGCGGCGGCACAAGGCAGAGAGTCGGCGTCGTTGCTGGACCGGAGAAATCCTCTCTCCAGGTCTGCTAGAAGGTACATGATCATATTCACTGCAACTACATTCACCCTCTCCATTTAAGCTCTTAATTTAACAAAGCGTAACCCATAAATCTTAAACGCTAATCAAAATTCAAAATATTAGACTAATTTAGACTAAATTTTAGGCTTTGTTTGATTTTAGGAATATATATATATAATAAATTAATACTCATCTCAAAAAATGTTTTTGTTTAAAATAAAAGTTCTTCAAAAAAAAAAAAAACCATCAAATATACTAATCCTTTATGATTAAGTGGAGTTTAGAGAATGATTTGGCATTCCCTCGAACCTTTATGATTTGCATAGGACTATAAACTGCATAAGGGTGAATACTAGAAAGTATGAACTTAGGTGGTGTTTGTTTTTTTACTTCATTCTAAATAGAATCTTAATGCTTAATAGTGTTAGGTGGTGTTTGTTTTTTTGGATTTTTGCTGAAAGCAATTTAGTTTTAGAATTTAGGTTGTTTGTTTTTCTACTTTTTTATGACTTATTATAAACTTTTTATTAAATAGAAAAAACAAAAATATACAGCTTTTTTTAAATAGAAAAAATAACATATTGGTTTTTTTTACTTTTTAATACTTAATAAAAATAAAATACTAATAAAACAAACAACCTAATATTTAACACTATTAAGTATTAAGGTTCTAATGTAAAAAAAAAAACACCTTATTTTTATAGTATTTTATTTCTATTAAGTATTAAAAAGTAAAAAAAATCAATATGTTATTTTTTTTTATTTAGAAAAAATTACATATTTTGGTTTTTCCTATTTAATAAAAAATTTATAATAAGTCATAAAAAAAAAAAAAAAAAACAAACAATCTAAATTCTAAAACTAAATTACTTTTAAAAGCCAAAAAAAACAAACTGCTTAGTGAAAGCCAAAAGGACACATCATCCTTGGTTGGACTCCTGTTACCGATTATATCCTAAATTTTCCTGAAAGATTCCTGGGTTATAATATTGAATGACAGGCACAGAGCAGCGGAAGGCTTCAGTGGAGAAATCCTCTCAAAATCAGCTGAACACAGCCGAAACAAGTCGGAGAGTGTAGGCGCAGCCGCCATTCCCTCCGAAGTATCCCCTGCATCGGCGGTCCAGAAATGGTTCTCCAACATCCTCAAGCCATCCAATCCCGCCCCTCCATCCTCCAACCTTCCCAATCCGACGCCCCAAACTCTGCCACCTCGACTCTCCGCCAACCGCAAATCTCGCTTTCAGGACGACTCATCTGGACCTCACTCACTCCCAATCCCTGCCGCGGCCGCCCAGTCCAAACGAACCTTCAAAGCTCCGGCAGCGCCCGACACACATTTGCTCTCTCCGCCCAAGAATCTCATCGAATCGGCTCGCCGGAGGTCGATTTCTTCGTCGACATGCTCGTTGCCCGAGAATCCGGTTCTGTCGCCGCCCAGAAATCTCGTGGAGTCCGCTCACAGGCGGTCGATATCTTCGTCGACATGCTCGATTGATAAACTTTCGTCAAAGGTCAATTCGGCAGGAGGGCACAGAGGTGGAGACGAAGCTCGAAATATTAATGAGTTTCTCAAAGAGCAAAGAACCAAAATTGGGAAAATTGTGAATGGAGAAATCTCTGCAAAGGCGAAAATTTTGCTCTCTGGGCCTTCAAACAGTTGAGTGTTTTGCAAATTGAATTGAAATTTAAAACCTATTCTGTAAATTTTGCAATTCGAGCTGAATTTTATACGGGTTGATGATGAGTTTGTGTTTTGGGTGGTGGGTTTGTAGGCACGAGTTCGATGGTGGCGGCTATATGCTATGCGTGGTTGTTGGAGAATAGGATGAGGGATAGTAAGAAAGAAGACGATGAGGAGGAGTGCGTGGTGGTGCCTGTGATGAATGTGAGGAGGGGAAACATGTGGAAGCTACTGCGGGCCGCCTGGCTCTTCCACCATATCGGCATTGATGCCACCTCATTGCTCTTCTCTGATGAGGTATTCGATTTGTCTTCTATTTTGCTATTTTCGGTTTCATTGTTTGTTACTTTGAAGTTGGAGCTCACAGCACTGAATTGGACCCAAGTGTCTCACCCTTAAATGAACTCGTAGTTCCAGAAATAAAGTTTATTATCACAGAAAGAAAGTTTCTTTATCAGTGAAATAATCAGATACCCTCTCTACTTTTGACATTTATCTACATTCTTTTTTTCAGACTTGACAGTGGAATCTTCTTAAATTTGTCCCAGTTCAATTATGGTGTAGACCAAGTTTGAATTTATACAATATTCATCTAATTACAAAAATTAAAAAAAAAGGTGTGGATTGGGGGGTAACATAAAATTCGGATATCACCTCAATAAAGAAAATATGATCAAGTATAATTGCCCCTTTTTTGAAGTTTCTAATGTCAATTATTTGTATCCTAACTGTGGAAGCCTATTTGTATCCTACTCGAAGAATTTTATTTTTGATATATTTCTTTTCTATTCTGCAACAGCGCAGCGTCACTGCAGACTTCATAATAAATTGACTATTTTGTGTGATATAGTTGACTTGAGCCTCGGATTTATATGATTTAAGTTCATTTGGGCAATAGGATGAAAGCCATCCATCCAGTTCTTTTCTGGGTTCAAACGTGTTTGCTGGTTTGAATAGTTTTGAAGTTTGAACAATTCTCTGACTTTGTTAATGCAATTGTGGGTCAGGTGGATTTGGAGAATTTAATGATGGCTAAGCAATTAAGCATCCTTGTGGTTGGGCAAGATGTTCTCAGAACCAATGGCGAGGTTGGTAAATATGAATTGGAGATTGTTTGATGTGTATGAATGATTCTTATGAACATGCACTACCAAAGTTGTGAAGCTGATTTTATATCTTAAACCTTTTGTAACATCTCTAGGTTGGATCCCAATGCACCATCCTTACAGATAATTACTGTGAAGATGCCTATGATCTACTTCAAATCCCAGTGCTAAAAAACCTTTTGGTAAATCATAATACTTTTTCTGTAGCTGTACTTAATATTTTTGTCTAGTATCTTTTGTACTTTCTTACATTAAAAACTAAAATGTAGCCCTGCTCCAGAATATTTTTGAACTGGACAGTCTGGCATAGCGCATTCTTACTCGTTTCTGTGCTTCAGCTGGCAGGTATTCTGCTAGACACTAGAAATTTGAATGCATCTGCTAAGTTATCAATGGCCAGAGATGCGGAGGCAGTTCAGCTGTTATTGGTTGGCTCAGCCCCAAATCACAGAAATACTCTTTTTGATCAATGTAAGGTTTTCTGCTTCTCTAGATCATGAGTGAAAATGTTTCCATTTGTTCATGTATCATGAATTAACTCATCCAGTTTTTGGTTTTTTTATCAGTGATGCAAGATCAGAGAGACAATTCTTTCTTTGAAGCCTTGAGACACAACTATGGGAAGCCTCCTAATGAGAGTAAGCTATATAGCTAATATTTTATGGAGATTTAATTGTTTTTCTCTTTCCTTTTTATCTTTGTAATCCCTGTAATAGATGGGGCAATTTAAAAAGGTTGTTTTGTCACTTGGAAGCACTGAGGATTGTCATTTGATCAAGTTTGAGTCAGATATGATGAGCCCTAATGTCTATAAGGGGAAGACAAAACTTGTGTACCCAACTCTAGGTAGTCTAGATGAGATTTCCTGATTTGATTGAGTGGAATACTTTTCTATGCTCTATGCTCCTAATAACAGTGGATTGTAGGTGATCTGAAGTTTTACACTTACAGTGTGAATGCATGTTTTGCTCTTGAGCATTCACTAGCATTTGACAAAGTTCAATGGTTTTTTCATCTTTTTCCCCTGTTTGTTGATTATAGATGGTCGTGATAGTGGAGTGCTGGTGGAACATACAGTTTTAGAGAGGAAGTCAACCTCCATCTCTCGCAATGAAGCCATCACACAAAATGCATATAGGAATTCTAATGATGTGAAAAGTGCAAAACCTAGCAGAGTGTCACCAAAATCAGGTATTTTTTTCCTTTTCTTTAAGCACTTATACTTCTACTTTTACAAATGTGGTAAACTTTTGTATCTTGTAGTAGGTTATCAAATTTGTTTTCACTGAATGTCAGTTTTTTGGGATGTTTTTGTTCGATTAATTGAGATGATAACTAATATTAGCTAAGTATAATCTATTTTCTTAAAGCTATTATTGAAGTGCAAGGTCCACAATGATCTTATTTCCTATCTTTGGTGATTTTTTTCAATGGGTCTTGTGAATTCTACATTGTAGGTTCTTAACATGCTTTTTGGGTACCACACTTTGTCTCCTAGTTCTTGATGTTCTTTATTTCCTAGTCTTTTGCTTGACCAATTATTATCACTTTGTATCTATGTTTGTCTCTTGTTAGTCCCTACATAATGATTCAAAAAATACTAAATCCCCACCTACAAGGGAAATTGTTGATAAAAGTCCAAAAATATGACACTTTCTTTTGATCGATGTTTTTTTCCCCTTATCATTTAGGAAAGATAAGATAATCTCAAGATAGAAAACATTCTCTTCGATTCAAACCTAGAATAGATATTTTTCGTTTCCTACTCACACAAGCCCTGATCATTGCTTTCTATCAATTTCTAATTTTAATCTTCCTCCCCCTTCTGAGACTATGGTGCCTGTATAGACCGGTATTCTATTATGATCCAATTTTAACTGGTAATAAATGTTGAGGCTTTGCAATATTTGATTAATCACAATTCTACATAGTCCATTTACTATAGTAACTTCCTATGGAATTCATTAGAGGAATGTTTCCAACAAAAATTGTTTATTCTTGCATATCTTTGCCAGTTTTCTAAATTAATACCGTATCATAGACCGTATCCTATTGGATCAGTTATCACAATTCTGTTTTGTTTTCGAAGTAGAGTGGAGTTGTATGATCAGTCTTGACAATTCACTATCATATTTTGCGGAGATCACATCTATACGATCAATCATTTCATTCTCCTATCTGGTTTTCATGATAGACCGCATCCTGTCCAATCAGTGATGATAGTTCAGTTTCAATTTCTGCGTAGATATCACTTGCACAATCAATCACGTCATAATTATATCTCATTTTCATCATAAACTGCACCTGTATGATCAGTCATGTCGTTGTCCTGTCTAATTTTCGTGATAAACCACATCATGTTTGAACGGTCATGATAGTTCTATTCCGATTTCGGTGTAGATAGCACCTGTACAATTAGTCACGTCATTGTACTGTCTAGACTTCATCATAGATTGTACCTTGTCAAATTGATCATGACAGTTCAATTTCGTTTTCAGATTAGAGCGAACCTGTATGATCGGTCACATCGTTGTCTTGTCTCATCTTCGTCATAAACCGCACACTATCTAATTGGTCTTGACAATTCAATATCATATTCTACGAATATCATACTTGTACGATCAGTCACGTCATTCTCCTATCTGGTTTTTGTGATAAACCACATCCTGTTCGATAAGTCATGGCAGTTCAATTCCGATTTTGGCGTAGATCACACCTGTACGATCAGTCACATCGTTGTTCTATGTGTTTTTCTTCGTAGTACGCCTCGTCGGATCGGTCATAACAATCCAATTTAATTTTCAGCGTAGAGCGGACCTATACGATTGGTCACGTTGTTATCCTATCTCATCTTCATCATAAACAGCACACAATTCAGTATCGTATTCTGCGGAGATCACACCTGTACAATCGAACACATCATTGTCCCGTTTGGTTTTCACTATAGAAACAATTTAAAAAAATATGAGTGATTCATTTACAATATCTTTCTTTTATCAATGATTCTACCATTTGATACGTTTCCAAAAATAATCAAAATCTAATTTCCTAATCTATATTTGCAATTTTTTGAAATGTATAAAGCTCTTCTATCAAGCCTTAATCAATAATCCTATAAAATCCTTCAATTTGTATCTAATGAAATCCAAGTATTGTAGGCATTCCCTCATTTCCTCCTCGAGTATTTTTAATTTCCCATTTATAAAATTAAAAAAAAAAATCTCATTATTATTATTAGATTGGCTCATTCTTCATCGAATTATATGGGTCAATCAAGACCTAGCAATGATGGAATTTATATTATGTTTACTGAATCACATGAAATTTTACTCAACTCCATTAATCTGATCTAATATATGAAATACACGTTAATGGAGGAATAAAGAGAATTTTATGAAGGTTTATATTTATTAAATATGTAGAGATATAACTATCTATATATCGGTCTCCTCCTTTATTGCGTTTCTATTTACGTTAGTATAGGACATGCTCTATCAAAATTAAAATTTGTATTTTCTATTCCATGAAAATTGAAACACGATAATTTAAATTTACTATGGGCATCTTATATAGATAAGATAATTAGATATTTGTGTAAGAATTTGTGTTTTGGAGTTTACATATAATTGCTTCTATAATATAATTACAAAGAATTTCTTATGTCATTAAAGAAACACAATTTGAAATTCAAATCCAAGAGTCATTCATGAATTCATAGTCAATGGTAATAGTTAATGGTTCCAATTTGTCCTGAATTTTAACTTTTGTGAATTGTTTAGCTTTTCAATTTCAATCGAAAAGAGAGGGGAGGTTTTCAGGTATTATGTATTTTGTGATACTATACAATCAATCAGAAGGATGGATCCGATCCAAAACAAAAAGAAGGATTTCTTTTTAGAAAAGGGATTAAGCTAAATGAAATTCAAGATGTAAGTACAATAAAAAAAAGGGTTTATCTTTTTGTATTGTTGTGGTGGCATGGCCAAGTGGTAAGGAGGTTTTAGAAGAAACCTCAAGCAAAAATCTAGGGAACTATGGTTTAAAGAAGGTGACAAGAATACAAAGTTTTTTCATAAGATGACTAATGCTCGTCGTAGAAGAAATTTCATAGGAAGAATTAAGGTGAATGGAGAGTGGGTTACGGAGGAGTCTCAGATTTCGGAAAAAATTGTAAATTATTTCCAACTTCTTTTGGCAGATTCAAGTGGCCTGTGGAGACAGTATTAATAGGTTACCCTTTTCAAGGGAAAGCAATGAGACTTCTGGAGGGTTGGAAGAGCCTTTCAGTGTGGAGGAGGTTTATGCAACATTGCTAGAATTAGAAGGAGACAAAGCCCACAATCTAGATGGTTTTCTTTTGGCTTTCTAGCAGCACTGTTGGGACTTTCTTAAGAATGAAATCTTGGGTCTGTTCAGGGAATTCCACACCCCAGGATCTTTTGAAAGGAGTCTAAATGCCATGTTCTTAGTGTTAATTTAAAAAAAGAGGGAAGTCAGACTTAAAAGACTTCAGGCCAATTAGTTTAGTGGGAAGTTTGTATAAACTTCTAGCTAAAGTTTTGGCAAATAGGCTGAAGAAAGTTATAGCAAGAGTGGTGTTTGATTCTCAGAATGCTTTTGTGCAAGGGAGGAAAATCCTAGACGCAGCCCTAATTACAAATGAGGCTATAGATTCAAGATTATGGAGTTGAAGGGGGAGAGTGATCTGTAAGTTGGACATTGAGAAAGCCTATGACCATGCCAATTAGACCTTTCTTTTGGAAGTGTTGCAGAAATTAGGTTTTGTATGGAGATGGGTTGATTAGATTTGGCTCTGTATATATCGAACAACTAGGTTTTTTTATCTTGGTTAATGGTTTTCTAACTGGTTTCTTTCAGAGCAAGGGGTTTAAGGCAAAGGGATCACTATCCCTATATCTATTTGTGCTAGTGATGGAGCCTCTCAGTATTCTGTTAAGAAATGCAGGGGAGGGGCACTTCATTTCAGGCTTCAAGGTAAGAGGCAGAAGAAGAGGAGTGGAAATTTCTCACCTCCTTTTCACGGATGATACCTTGCTTTTTTGTGAGCCTTGCTTAGACCAATTGATTTGTTTGAGTTTGGTCTTGTTTTGGTTTGAAGCTTTTTCAGCGCTGAAAATTAATTTGTATAAAAGCGAGTTGATTCCCATGGGGAGGTCCCTAATGTTGAGGAGCTTACCTTTTTATTGAGTTGCAAAGTGGGGAAACTTTCAACTACTTATTTAGGCTTGCCTTTGGGTGCTTTGTTTAAGTCCCTTTCTATATGTGATGTGGTTGAGGAGAGGTTGCATAAAAGGTTAGCCCTTTGGAAACAACAATACCTTTCAAAGGGTGGTAGACTTACCTTGCTTAAAAGTATACTTTGGAAAAAAAAAATTCTTTCTTTTCTGTAATTCTAAACAACGATAAGCTATTTCCCAATTGTTTCACAAACACAATTGGGACGTGATAAGGATTAGATTAAATTGGAAATGGAGGTATGTGATAGTAGATAGTGATTTGTCTTGATTCTATATTTTTATGCCTTTTATGAATAATGCCCAATGAAGGGGAACAAAAGAAAAAAGGGGTCTTATTATTCTTTCATTTTCATTAGTAAAATTCCAATGATATTTTCCAAGGGTGTCACGGCATTTTTTGCTTGTGCTTAATGTTTTCTGATTCTCATAGAAATCTTTTAGGAACTTGTTTTGTTATAAGTGAATATATGGGATTTGTTCATCAGTAATGTTGGGTCAGAATCCTATTTTGACTTTGTGCCATCAATTCCACTATTATTAGTGAACAATAATGGAATAATTCTTTCATATTCATAGAGATGGGGAACATAATTCACTTGGATGTATTAAGTTTCACATGGGCTGCTTTAATGGTAGTCTTCACATTTTCTCTTTCAATCATAGTATGAGGAAGAAATGGGCTCTAGAGGTACTACTAATTCAGTTAAGTAATCAAACTGCATCAATTATTTTATAGATCATTCTGCAAAACATTTTTTTAACTATTTATAATTATTTATTATAATAAAATAAAATGTAAATAAAAATATCTTCATTTTGAAACTCCTTTGGATTCTTTCTTGCCTTGTGAATTTCTAAATTCTAGGTTCTTAACATGCATTTTGGGCACCACTCTCTATCCCTTAGTTCTTGCTGTAATTTACTTCTTTGTCTTTTTCTTGACCAATTATTATCACTTGGTGTCGATGCTTGTCTCATTTCCTGAGTCTTTTTTAAAAAGGGGATACAACTGAGGAACATTCAAGTAATGTAAAAGAGAGCAGGTATTCTTGGGAAAAGAACTAGGTATTTTAGGATGGGATAATGAAAATAGTCCCTTTTTCCACCATCGTAAATTCTTGATAGAAATCAAGTTCATCAGCACGAATTTATTTTTCCCCTCCAATGCTTATTCTAAAATTTAATTCAGGCCTGACACCATTAACACATCTCTCCCCTTGCAGCAAAGCCCAAGTCTTCAACCGTGCAAGCACCCACAGTAGCACCAGCAGAAGCAGCACCCAATTCCTCTGGTGGAAAGAATAAATTTTTCCTGGCAAAGTGGTTTGGTTTTGGTTCAAAATGATGATCAAATGCCTGAGTCATTTGCATACTGTAAATCTGATCCTCATTAAGTTCCAAAAGTGAGAGTTAGAGGCCGAGTAGATGAGCATCATTTCCTGGATTGCCAGTGGGTTCAACAAAGCAGTGAGTTGGGTTCCACCATTTTATCCCCCATGATCTTTGTTTTTGGATGTTGCTTGGCTACAGGAGAGATGAAATACTTATGGCTGGCATGCCTCTATTATTATTTTTGTACCAGACAAATAATGTTTAGAGCTGCTGACAGGCAGATTAGTCCATGCTATTGTAACTCCTGTATTTTCTCCCAATGTTGTTATTGCTGAAGTTCAAAATTCTTCACTTGCCTGTCCACAAGGAGCAAGTTTTTTCTCCCACAATACAAATCGACAACTTGGAAATGGTTGAGTGATCATGTGATCATAGTTATCACATTGATCTTCTTGCTATTACTATTTACCCAAAGCTTTCGGCCTTTAACAGTAGTGTGGACTACGACAAATATGTTGTGTTTCTATCTACCAATTCTCCCTGTAAGGTGCATCAGACTCTTGCTTCCTGTTTTACCGTATCTGGTTAAGACCTTAAGGTAATAAATTGATAATTTTTCAGTCACCAGTTTTATGCAGGTTGGACTCTGAAGATACAACTGTGGGAAGTGTCTGATAGACTTTTCTTTTGTGATGGACAAAGGAAAATGAGTATTACACCACTATTATTAGGAAACAACAAAAAATTAACTTTTGATGGGTGTTTAGTTTAGTAGCGAAGTAGTTGTAAAGAGAAGTAGAATGGAAATGAAGATATTTATTTCATGTGCAATGCACTTACTCTCTTGCAGTTGGCGACTCCATCACCATCACATGCATCAGCCTCGTTTGGGCAGATACAGACATTCTAATGTCAACCTCTCAGTCTATACATAAATGAAAGACAGTGACATATATATTGAAAAAATAATAGCTCAATTATCAAGATCAGATCAAGAGGAGGAGGTAATAGAATTTCTTTTAAAAGATGAGGGAGATGCCTCTAGATTAGAAATTATTGGTCATGTATGTGATCCAATGTGTCTTGTCCAATTGTGACCACTTGTTCAATCCCAGCTGTGACTAACTTCCAAGCCCTCTTCTTTTGGCCCCATCTCCTTTCATGTGATGCCCTCTCAATGTGCTTTCTGCACCGAACCTCCATCCTCACCATTGCATTCAAGGCCCATTCTTTTACAGCCTTATTCTTCTTGGCATTGTTGGCGATATGACCGTTGGCATGGGCCAACTCAGTCCCCCTCATTCAACCTTCCAGGCATAGAGAAACAAGCAAAACTCAGATGACCCACCAGCATTGAACCCCTCTGCTGCATCACAGCTCCCAGTTTGAGATGACAATGGTGTTGTTGATGTCAGTGATGATAATGGCAGAGACGAGGAAGTTGATATTGATATCGATGTTGGTGATGTGGATGACATAAGTGGTTTAAAGATAAATAGAGCATGCCTTAAACCAGGGCTAAAGAGCCAGTCATGGACATCCCAATACACCTCCACTCTTAGTTTGTTGACATGAATGGATTCATTACCTCTGAACTTCCACTGGAGATGCTTAACATGAATGACCAAATGGCCATCTATCCTTATCTCCATTTCTGGATCAACCCTACCACAGGAATTGCCATTACCCATGCTCCCACCACTGCCACCACTTCTGTTCTTGCACTCAATTGAGATGTCATGGAATCTGCCTCTCTCATGGAACTTAGCTTTTGTAGAGAACTTCTTCTTTCCAAATATGTGCTCCTTCTTTGAAACCAAAATTGGATCGATGAGAGCCGGTCTGCAACCTGTCTTCCTGTATGCATCCTTCTTTAGATCGCCAAGAAGTAGCACAACCTCTTCATTGCACACAACTGCCACATAGTACTCTGAGCTTGGCTCGGTTTCTCCATTGAATTTTGCAGCCTTAAGGTCCCAGAAGATGTCAACAGGCTTATCATCAACTACAAAGCGCTTGGAGCCTTGTTTCCTCCAGAAGTACCATGGCTTCAGCTCCACCTTGCAGGTGTATTGGCTCTCCCCATCCGGGCCTTCCACTGCCACTGATAGGCCATGAAGCAGCAAATTCTTGCACCAAGTGATGGTAATCAGGCGGCACTGATCTGCAATTTTCGTGCGGTATACATACATGAAAACACTCTGCCCAGACCTTGTAACAGCAGCTGGGTCATCAGTTTGCTTCTCAACAGATGAAAAGCAAGCAGGAATCCCAATTGGGTCTTGCATTGTACCAACTATTCCTGCAAATTAACAATGGGCAAAGCTCAATTTTGAGGAGGAAGAACCAGTCAACAAGATGAGCTACTGGCCAGGATGATGAAATACATGAGTTGGAGAGGGCTGAATTGGAGTGAAAAAAAATGAGAGAGAGAGAGAGAGAGGGAGGGAGAGAGAGAGAGAGAGGGGGAGAGAGATCTTGCTCACAAGATGTGAGTCACAGATGCTGCCAGAGGTGTTCTTGGCATCATTTATGAAGTGATAAAATTATACATATTCCCTAACTGGCATACAGATGGCAGATGAGTGAGAGTGAGTGAAGAACAAGAACAACCCTTTTTATATTCAATCACCAATGACCTCTGTTGATTTCTCATACCTGGATTTTCTTTTCTTTTTTTTCTTTTTTTTTTTTCTTTCTTGGTTTCTTGGTTTACTTTAAGCATTTCAATTTCTTCTTTCAACTTTTATGAATCCAAGGTGGTTTTGCTTCTGTTACACTTAAAATACATACTTCCATGCATGGCAAAAAGCAGAGAAGCCCCTCTTCACCAGATTTGGAGTATAGATTTCTACATCCAAGCAATTGCAGCACATGAAGGGGTGGGTGAAAAGATGACCAGTCAAAATTAAAATATTACATAGAGATGAAGAGTTGGTTTTCCAATGTGGGTCTTCATAATTCTTTCTCTATTTTTTTTTAATATTATACATCATTTTTTTGTGGGGAGATTTCACTTTTTAACTTTTCTCCAAATATTTTGCAGCAGAGACAAGAGAGTCAAGAGACTGAGTGTAGGAGAGGAATCTAGGGGGGGTGATAGTTGCAGAAAAGTGTTGAGGAATCTATGGCTGCAGGCTTGCAGCTGCAGATCTGGTCTCAATGCCCAGTCTTCTGCCTGTACTTTGGGTTTAAGTCAAGCAGATAACATGGCAATAAACAACCCCATTTCTACATTTTAGTGGAGAAAAACTAAAATAACAATATGCTTTCTTCTGCCTTGCCTCCCCTTTTCTGTCACCAGAAAAAAGTACCCCTGATGTCATTGTTACTAGAATTCAACCAAAACTTTCATATATTATTTTAAATTATAATTTATTCTAAAAGTTTAATAATTAAAAAATTCTGAAAATTATCTCTTCTTGGGTTGTCATGTCATCCTATGACTAGAATCATAAATCACTTATCCTAAAAGTATAATAATTATAATTTTTTCAAAATAATACCTTAATCAAGTCTTCTTATACAACTACCATAGCAAGGAATTAAAAAAATATTTAGATATTTGATAAATTTTAAAAAAATTACACATAATCATTTAAAGTTATATTTATACAATATTTGTTAGATGCTTTTTTTTAAAATATATATATATATTTTTTGTTACTTAACATAGTAATAAAGAATATTTTAATTTATATTTAAACATTAATTATTCTTTATAAAATTGTTTCTAATAGAAGAATTATAATATATATATATATATATTATAGACTAATGACTTTAAAAATAACACCTATTTAAATAATGGTTATTTGGTTAAAGGGATTAAAATAACTCTCATATTTGCAAAAATAGTTCATCCCTCGAAAAGTATAAAAATTGACCAAATTTGAACAAAAATACCCATCTTTTTATTTCCCTTCAACATTTAGAACATTTCTTCTACTCCATTATCCTCTTTTAGGTATACAGAACCAACTCTTCATCTTTCATTTAGAAACCCAAGAGAATTTATCATCTTTTTCTTCTATTTCATTCTCTTCTTTTAGATACATTGAACAAACTCCTCATCTTTCTTTTAAAAACCTTAAAAGAGTAAATAGATGATCGAATAAAAAATAAAAAGTTAATCTACTATAAAATAGAGGGAAATGAGAAGTTGTCTATGAGGGAAATAAAAGGAAGGGCATTTTTGTTCCAATCGAATCATTTTTTATGTTTTTCGACGTATGGGTTATTTTTATAAATATGAGAGTTATTTTAACCTCTATTAACTAAATAACCCTTTAAATTAAATAATGATCTAAAACCATGTAAGATTAAGTATAATATTCATGGATATGAAGGGTTTTTACCTCTCTTGTTGTACTCTAGGTTTGAAATATGGTAAACAAGAATATGTCAGTACTTGGATTTTATAGATATATTGAAAATATCGAATAAATATTTATGAATATTTTGATAAAAATATAAATAGAAAATAAATAATTCAAAATTCATGAAAATATTTAGAAAACTTAAAAAAATGATAAAATGAGTAAAAATATTTGTATTAAAGTTATTTTGTAAGTGTAATTAGGATAAATACAATTAAAGATAATATTTATCAAATTTTTATAAAAAAAAAATTAGCTTAAATTCTTTTAATATATTTATATTCATTTATTTTAAGATTTTTAAAAATACTTTTATTAAAATATATTTTATTACATTTTAAATAAAAAATTAAATTGATTTATATAAAATATTTTATTTGAGATTTTATTTCTAAAATTTTATTACAAATATGTAGTGACAACTTTTTCTATTAACATTAATTTATTTAAATAATTAAAATTATTAATAATTTATCTTATCAAATTAATTTTAATTTATAAAATATTAGGATTTCATTAGTTTATATATATATATATATTGTAGCAATATTTTAGTGAAATTATATTTTTAATATTTTAAAATAAAAACATTTAAAATTAAAAGGATAAATAAAAAAATTAAGAGTGAAGTGATAGTAATTTTTAAAAATAGGATTAATGAGATAAATATGAAAAGAAGTTAAAAATAAAAAGATAATATAAAATAAAATTATAATATAAATTTAAAATAAAATAAATTTTTTTTGAAAAAAAGAAAAAGAAAAATATATATCATTTAAAAAAAAAAGAAAAAAATTTCCAAAAAAATCAGGGCCCACACAGCATCGCCCCCACGCCCAATTTTTCTCCAAAATTTGCCAACGAAAAAAAAAAAAAACAAAACAAAAGATTTTTCAAACCTTGGTTGTACCTAAATTGATCTCCAAATTATCAAAACCCATCCTTGAAGTAATTCAAGGCCTAAGGATGATGGCTTGAGTTATGGGGCATTGAAAAATAATGAATGAAAGTATTTGGATCGTTTCTCATTTATGGGCGAATTTGAAGAATTGATTTGTTTAACATTGAGAAGGAAAAAGAACAAAAGAAAAGGGGTCCCCCCAAAAAAAAATTGCAGAACAAGGTACACAACAGCAGTTGAATAATAAAATATGGTTTCAAATTTATTTATTTTTAAATAATAAAATAATTACACTATTCTTACATGGTGTTGTAGGAGCAATTTTGAATGAAATAAGTCATCGAGTATATTTATAATTAAACTCTTAGAGTCTGTTTGGTAGTAATTTTAATGACATTTTTAATATTTTTAATATTTGAAAATTTTCATCATTAAAGTGTTAGAAAGGCTATAAAAACTTTTTATAATAACTCCCAAACGCATTCTTAATTTATACAAATAACATTCATCCAATAATATATGTAGTGAAATTTTCTATTTGAAGAAAATGGTGATACTATATACACCAAACCACATTTTTATTACCATGTTTATCATATGATTACACATCAAGTGGTAATTAGATATAAAATAAATATTCGTAAAAATTCGTTGACGTTGAAACATCATCTATAAAAATGATAGAACAAATATTTTTCTTGGAAAAAATTGTTGACATGGAGATTGTTGATCCTTAAAAATCTTTTTATGTCAAGGAAAATTGTAACCATCCCTTTCTCATATTAAGAAAGTTATCTTTTAGCTTCTAGATCTGTCAAACTATTTGACTAATTTTTTTATTTATATTGAAAAGTGTCTCAAATTTCATTTTGTGCTTATTCTAGATGTTTGATATTTTTCTATTTAGATAATATTTTATAAAGAACTATTTTCCTATTATTATAAATGAACTATCCTATATATGGTGAAATTATGTAATAGAAATGGGTTTATTGTGATATAAAATATGTTAAATCAATGTTTGATTGATCTTAATTTTGATGATAATAAAATAGGGTTTGAAACTAATGATTTATTCTAAGTGTGTTTAGGCAAGATGATTTATAAAGTGACAATAATAAAGATAAATGTAATCAAAAGAAAATTAAAAAGAAGAAAAAACCTCAAAGAGAAGATTAATCCAAGACGTATTTTCTAAGATCTCTTTGTAAGGTCATTAGTGCAATCATGCATTTTATCATTAAAAATTATTTTTAATCTCAAGTTTTCACATTAAAACAATCCGAGTCATTTAAAGTCATTCATGCATTATTTTCTCACTTTTTTTTTGCTTGTTTGACCAATGGTTAACTAAGAGGTTGACTGGTTTAAGTTTAAGGTTGATCAGTTAAACCAAGAGGTTAACTGATCAGGTCAAGTGACCAACTGGTTTATGAAAATTTTCAACGCGACAAAAACTTGTCTCAATTGGTTGAAATATAACCTCACCCGATCGAACCAATGATCAAGCAATCAAACTCTTGTAATCTAATTGTCACAATTTTGCTCAAATGACCCTCCTTTGAGCTTATATAGAGGAACATGAAGCTTCTGGAGCCCCCTGAAGCCATACACATGAAACTACTAGTGGAGAAGTGTGAAAGTTTCTAGAAGATACTAAATATGTCCACACATTTCTACATAAAGATGGAAGGCAAGGGAAGAGTGCGGGGTATTTTAAAGAGTTCTAACGTACTTTTGTACATATGTTGTATATAGTCTTTGTATAGAGAAATCTAGAATAGAGTGGAACCTTTATAGGTTCTAAAGAGTTGTACAATGCCTATAAATAGGAGGTGTCCTCATTTGGCCAAGATACCAAACAAATTGAAAGCTTCATAGCATTGTAAAACCTTTTTATGCAATAGAAAGCTTCCTTTCTTTGCCTTCGTTGTGCACTCTAACTTCTAAGTCATGTGAATTACTTAGTCTAACTAGCTAAGTGGGTGGGAAAGGTTGACATAGCAACATCAAGCATTTTGAGCTGTCTAAATGTTGCATGTGAGTTTAGGAAATGTCTAAATCCTATACCTTTTGCTACTCAACAACTAGAAGCCAATTTGACTATTAGTTGACCCCAAGCTATGCATACTGGCTAGTTATGTTTTCAACTTCTATTTAAAAGCTCCAAACTTCATATATTAATGGGGAGACAGTTTTAAATCATTCTTGAATATTATTTAAGTATCAGGGAGTGTTTTAGAGTGCACTTGTTTTTAAACTTACATATCATTTTAGTGTACTATTCAACTTTAGTTTCCTTGTATCGTATTATACCAAAATTGTAAACTAAAAGTTTTATTTTTATCAAATATTTTCTTTATACTTTGTGAGGTAGGCTCAAGTATGAGGTATCACTTTAGGAAAAATTCTAAGTATGAGGTAATACTTAGAGAGTTTAAGAGTGAAATGTCTTTTAAGGAAAATTGTAAGTGCTCATTGGAACTGGTTAATCCAAGTGTAAAAACTTGAAGACTTGGCTTGAAGCTTTCACATAATGGAACTTCAAACTTGGGATTGAAGCTAAAGGAAAGTTAATATAGGCCGAGATTAGATTGAATCCCTATAAATCTTGATATTATATTTCTTTCCTCCCTACTCTTTTTATGTATTTGCAATTGCTCTTATATTGATTTTCATCACATTATTGTTTATATTATCACTTGTATTCTACAATTATTAAAATTGCAAAAAGTGAACATCACCATATTCAACCCTTCTTTTTTTTCCTCTCCTTTCCTCCTCGTACTCCTCTTAGGATGGTTACCTTTAATTTTTATACTTAGAATTTTCTTTTTTTTAAAATATTCTTATGAAATTGGGAAAGAAAACAAGGATTTTTTTTTTAAAAAAAAATAATGAATCTTTTTTTTTTCCCTTTTTGTATAATTCAAAACTTTTGGGATTTGAGAGTTTTTTTTTTGGTATTGTTAGTATTCCTTTGAGTGTATTGAGTTGATTTCCTCTTGTGGGTGCAGACACATTGCAAAATCATGTTAAATTCTACATTTTCTTATTATTGATCATTTCTCGTTTATTTTTGTTTTCTTATTTATTATTCACTCACTTTTACATAACAAATTGTATTAAAGTTAACAAGATTTCTAGAGTGAAATATGAGATAACAAAATTTTCTTGAAATAATTTTTTCCCTATAGTAATGACAAATAAAGGCACTACTCATTCAATAAAGAGTTCATAAGGTGTTAAAAGGTATGATGAAGAAGCCCAAATTTATGATAGATGAACCGTTTGAAAAGATGGATTAGAAGGTTGCTACTATGATCCATTTAATACATAATGTGAACTTGGCGCATAAAAGATACCTAAAATAGTTTATACTAGTTATACATGACAAAAAATTTGTCAAATAAGTTATATATGAAGACGGAGTTGTATGGCCTACATATGGTAGAAAACACAGATCTACTACAACACACAACACTTTAATATTTTTAATTGATTGACTTTGCAACTATTGCAATTCAAGGCAAGGTGTGAAGAAGAGGGCAAAACAATTTTATTGTTGTTATTACTTCCCTCGTTATATGATAATGTAGTAACAATTCTATTATACGGGTGTGGACCCCGTATTTCGGCTCATGCGTTTCCCGCTCGATGGCGAAACTCACTTTTTATTTCGAAAAATTGATTTTTTTATTTTGATTATGAAAATGACTTGGAGTCGCCACTTATTTTTCTTTTATTTTTAAAGGGTAAACAAAATAAGAAAGAAAAACCCTAAGTGTGACTCCTTAGTTTGGAAAAGGTGGTCTGTGAAAAACCGGATCGGGTTTGGGGGTCAGGTTACTTATCAGGAAGGTACGGTAAAAACCGTAGCACCCTTCTAAGTCCCTAAAAATGGGTCTCTACTAATAAAATGAAGCAATCATGGCAGTGGACGAGTAGATCAATGAGCACCCAGAATAAATCATGCACACGTGAGAATCAAAATATGCTTGGACAATTACCAGAGTGAAAGTAGGTGCGTACCTGGGCGACGAGCCACCATGCGCTATCAAGAGAGAGGTTAGTGCACAATTAAGAAATAATAGCATGCATGACGGAGAGCAGGATAAATAAATCATGTATGATAACCAAGTCAATCAATCAAATCAATCAATAGATCATAAGATCATGTATGTGGGGCCCCCACCAAAGCCCGATTAATCTTGCATGAATTAATATCACAAATTCCATTATTTAGGAATTATGAAGATTCATTCTTGCTTATTAAAGTCCATAGGAGCAGAAGATTGTTTGAAAGCCAGAGCGGAATTAAAACTATTCGGGAGGAAATTAGATTTTTGAAATTTAATTGAAAAATTGGAATCTCGAAGATCACTAGAAAATCGGGGTTTTAGAGTTTATTTGGAGATTAGACTTTTAGAGATTGAATGTGAGAATGAGAATTTTTAGAAACTGAATTTGAAAGAGGTTGGAATTTTGAAAACGATTTGAAGGTTCGGGATTTTAAAGAAAGATTAAGTTGCGAAAATTGAGACTTTGGGAGTTGAATTTTGAAAAAGATCAGAATCGTAAGTTATTTGAGAAATAGAAATTATGAAAGTTGATGCGTAAAAATTGGAAATCTTAGAAAGCATTCGAAGGCGGAATTTATAGAAATAATGAATAAGATGATAATGATAATGATAATAATAAGTAGTGGGATAAATATGGGAATTGGAGCATGGGAAACTGAAAATTAAGTTCGGAGATTGGACAATTGGAGTTTCAAATAGCTAAATTTAGAAATTAGAATTTTGAAGAATTGAATTTTAATGATTGAGATTTTTAAGAGAAATAAATAGGTAAATATGGAATAATGTTATTAATTAATCAAAACGATATTTGGACGGATGAATAGTGAATAGTGGGATTTTTAAAATTAAGTTTGAAAGTCGGATCTTTGAATAATTGGACTCTAATTATTAGAATTTTTAGAAGAAAGAAATAAGTAAACGTGGAATTTATAACAATGATAACAAAGATGATATTTGAGTGAATAAAAGTGAATGGTGGAATTTTTGAGTCTCAAGGTTAAATTTGGAAGTTCGTTTTTTTGAAGAATTGAATTTTAATTATCGAAATAAATAAGTAAATAAGTATGGAGTAATGACACTAATTAGCAAAAATAATGTTTAACGAGTAAAAAAATAATAGTAGAATTTTTCTAATTAAGAATTTGAATTAGGGCATTGGATTTTTAAAGGATATGACTTCGAATAAATAGGTAGGATTATAATACTAATTAACGAGAATAATATTTAGGCGAATAAAGATGGATAGTAGAATTTTTGGGATTAAAGTATTAATTAAGACATAGGGTTTTCGGAAGATTGGACTTTGAATAGACATGGAATAATGATTCTAACTGATGAGGATAAAATTTAGACGAACTATAGAATTTTTAAGATTCGAAAAATTGAGTTAAGATGAGAGATTTTTGAAGAACTAGGTTTTAAATAAATAGACGAATATGAGATAATAATCCTAATTGATGAAAATAACATTTAGACGAATAAGGTTTGAATGGACTATTGAAAAAAATTGAATTAAGACATGGGACATTGAAGGGTTAGACTTTGAATAATTAGGTAAGTATATGTTAAGGATTCTAATTGACGAAAATAAGATTTAAGCGAATTATTGAAGAATTAAATTAAGACATGTGATGATTTTTTTGGTAGCTTGGACTTTGAATAAATAATAAATAAGGGATAATGATTTGATTTATAAAAATATGATTTGAACAAGTATTTTGAAGTATTAAATTAAACTACGGGATTTTTGAAGGGTTAGGCTAGATAGATAGGTGAATATATAGGATAATAATTCCAATTGATGAATATAAGATTTAAACGAATTATGGAGAAATTAATTTAAGACATGGAATTTTTGAGAGGGTTAGACTTTAAATAACTAGAAGAGCATATGAGATAAATAATTCTAATGGATAAAAATGATATTTGAACTAATTATTGAAAAGTTAAATTAAAATATGTGGTTACTTTGAAAGATTTAGATTTTAAATAGTTAGATAATATGAGATAAATAATTCTAATGGATAAAAATGATATTTGAATTAATTATTAAAAAAATAAATTAAGCCATGGGATTTTTGAAAGATTAGAGGTATAGAGAGATTTATTTTTTTTTGGAATTGAGGCAACCAAATGGGCTAGCTCAACATGGGCTTGGGCCATGAGGGTGGCTAGCTTGGGGAGCCATGAGGCCCCCCATTAACAAGCTTGGGCTAGGCTCCAAACTCAAGTCCACATCCATGCTATGGGCAAGCCCAATGGGCTGACTTGATCACAAACTTGGGTTTGGAGCTCCAACCCAAGCCCAAATCCAAAGCTACCATGGGCGGGCTCAAAAACCCATCTCAAACCCAAGCCCAAAACTTCATCTTCCTCCATCTTGCTTCTCCACCCGAATATCATCCTCAAAGGGAGCTCCCACCACCGGCGGCAAGATGGAGAGAGAAGTCGTGGCGGCGGTCCGGCGGCATTCGGAAGGTGCCGTCGTCACGGTGGCTGGTGCAAGTGCCCACATGGCTGGAGCGGTGATGGCGGCTGGTGAGGAGCAGTGGCGGCAGTCCCGGGGTGCTTGCAGCAAAAAAAGAAATGAAGGATGGGGCGGCTCGCGTGCATGGGGATCCACTTGCATGGGAATCCAAGATGGTGAAACAAATGGGTATGAAGATGAGTGGGGACATTATTGATAGCATTGGACGGTTGGTGATAATGGAGATATGAATCACAAAGTGGTGGGAGGGGTATGAGGAGTTTAATGAGAGAAAGTGGGTGTAAGAAGTTCGGTAAGTGCAAGTGAGAAGTGCATGAAGATTTTTGAGAGGATGGGAGGTGGATGAACGACCTGGTTCACTGAACCTCAGCAGGTTGGTTAGTGAAGGCATTGCTCCACCAATCAGTCAAAAACAAAGAGATAAAGAGAGGAAGAAAAGCATGGAAATATAGAGTGAACCTAGCTATATTTCATGGGTAGTCAATAGAGCTGGGGGCAGGCATCATAAACATGGGACAAGAGCATGATTTTTTTTATCCATATCAGGTTCGTGAATGAAGTCACGCGTCAAATGTTTGTAGGGGAAGCCCAAGAAGCCAAAGAAAAATTAAACAGAGCATACATACACATAAGCACCTTTAGCAAAACAAATCAGTAATTTTTGGTGCCCAAACCGATCAACAGAAAATAAATCATACCTATGAACCCAGAGAGTTTCTTCTGTGTGGCAGCAAAGACACCCCTCCTCCTTCCAGCTTTTTCTTTTCTCTCCTTTTTTCTTCTGTTGGTGTCTTCTTCAGCAAGCCAGCCCTCCATTTCTTGTTCATCACGTCAGCAAGCATGGGCTTGCAACCACCCTCATCGTTGCCCACGTCTCTTGCCGTGTCTATGAAGATGTTCCCTCTTTAGAAAAAGGGTCCCCCCATCCTACCAAAAAAAAGAAAAGCACACTTCTCTCGGGTGGTGGCAGCCAAAATAAAAAATAATCCCTTTGGTCTTGCAAGGAGGGGTCTACAAATATGCCCCTCTTCGGTAAAGCTCATGAGCGTAAGGAATGTGAACACTAGAGTGAAATACAAGTGTGAGTAATGAGTGTGATGAAATGAGCTCTATCGAAGAACAAAGGAAACCCCCAAAAGGACACCCAATGAAACACGGACCTACTCAGGTCAATAGACGAACATAAAGGCTCTAATCCTAAAAGAAAAGGATGTCTCAAAATGACCCTGAAGCCACACTAAGGATTCAGGCTCCCTCTAAGACGTCTCCAAAAGTGACTCAAAGATCGATGTCAAAGATGAGTAACGGTCGAATCACTCTAGAGTACGGATAAAACGCTTCTAAAGGAGACTGCCCTATGTGGACTACATGAGAAGACTAGGTGTAGGGTGCCCAACAACATAACAAAAATACGTCTCGTGATCTCAAAGGACTATGCCATGCGTAATGAAAGGGGAAATCTAGAAGAGCCTGATGAATAAGCAATAAGCACCAGAGTAGCCAGGTGAGGAAAGTGACTCTAAATGCCCAAAATGGAGGATACATGGTGACTAAAAAAAAAAAAAATGTCTGGATGAGTACGCACAATGGCTCTAAATGCCAAATCTGGAAATGTGACTCTGAATTGCATACTGAAACAAAGACCTGGACGTCGAACTGACCTGATAGGAAGAATGAATGACCGATCTATATGGGTGCGGTCCCGACTCAAACAGAACTCGAACTGACACGAGGAATGAAAATGACCGATCGATATAGGTGCGGTCCCAGAAATTGAACTGACATGACAAGGAGATGGCCGATCAATATAGGTGCGGCCCCGACTCAAACTCGAACTGATAAAATGATGACCGATCGATATAGGTGCGGTCCCAGAAACTGAACTAACATGACAAGGAGATGGCCGATCGATATAGGTGCGACCCCGACTCAAACTGACATGATAATGACCGATCAATATAGGTGCGGTCCCGACTCGAAAACTGACATGACAGGGAGATGGCCGATCGATATAGGTGCGGCCCCGACTCAAACACAAACTGATAGGATGATGACTGATCGATATAGGTGCGGTCCCGACTCGAAAACTGACATGACAGGGAGATGGCCGATCGATATAGGTGCGGCCCCGACTCAAACGCGAACTGATAGGATGATGACCGATCGATATAGGTGCGGTCCCGACTCGAAAACTGACATGACAGGGAGATGACCGATCGATATAGGTGCGGTCCCGACTCGAAAACTGACATGACAGGGAGATGGCCGATCGATATAGGTGCGGTCCTGACTCGAAAACTGACATGACAGTGAGATGGCCGATCGATATAGGTGCAACCCCGACTCAAAGACAAACTGATAGGATGATGACCGATCGATATAGGTGCGGCCCCGACTCAAACTGACATGATAATGACCGATCGATATAGGGGCGGTCCCGACTCAAACTAAACTGATAGGAAGATGGCCGATTGATATAGGTGCGGCCCTGACTCAAACTGACACGACGAATGACCGATCGATATAGGTGCGGTCCCGACTCGAATTGAACTGATAGGAAGATGGTCAATCGATATAGGTGCGGCCTCGACTCAAACTGACACGACGAATGACCGATCGATATAAGTGCGGTCCCGACTCGAACTGAACTGATAGGAAGATGGTCGATCGATATAGGTGCGGTCTCGACTCAAACTGACACGACGAATGACCGATCGATATAGGTGCGGTCCCAACTCAAACTGAACTGACATGAAGATGGCCGATCGATATAGTTGCGGCCCCGGACTCTAACTGACAAGACAATGATCGATCGATATAGGTGCGGTCCCGACTCGAACTGAACTGATAGGAAGATGGTCGATCGATATAAGTGTGGTCCCGACTCGAACTGAACTGATAGGAAGATGGTCGATCGATATAGGTGCGGCCTCGACTCAAACTGACACGACGAATGACCGATCGATATAGGTGCGGTCCCGACTCAAACTGAACTGACATGAAGATGGCCGATCGATATAGGTGCGACCCCGGACTCTAACTGACAAGACAATGACCGATCGATATAGGTGCGGTCCCGACTCAAACTGAACTGATAGGAAGATAGTCGATCGATATAGGTGCGGCCTCGGACTCTAACTAACAAGACAATGACCGATCGATATAGGTGCGGTCCCGACTCAAACTAAACTGACATGAAGATGGCCGATCGATATAGGTACGGCCCCGGACTCTAATTGACAAGATAATGACCGACCGATATAGGTGCGGTCCCGACTCAAACTGAATTGACATGAAGATGAGATGGCCGATCGATATAGGTGTGGCCCCGACTCAAACTAAACTGATAGGAAGATGGCCGATTGATATAGGTGCGGCCCCGACTCAAACTGACACAACAAATGACCGATCAATATAGGTGCGGTCCTGACTCGAAAAACACAAACTGACAGGAAGATGGCCGATTGATATAGGTGCGGCCCCGACTCAAACTAAACTGAAACTGATAGGATGAATGATCTGATCGATATAGGTGCGGTCCCGACTCGAACTGAACTGATAGGAAGATGGCCGATCGATATAGGTGTGGCCCCGACTCAAACTAAACTGATAGGAAGATGGCCGATTGATATAGGTGCGGCCCCGACTCAAACTGACACGACAAATGACCGATCAATATAGGTGCGGTCCTGACTCGAAAAACACAAACTGACAGGAAGATGGCCGATCGATATAGGTGCAGCCTCGACTCAAACTAAACTGAAATTGATAGGATGAATGATCTGATCAAGTGGCCCAAAGCCAAATGATGCTAAGATGAAGATACCAGCAGACCCGACCGGAAGGGATCTGCCCCAGTATGACAACTCATGAGGATCGACAACTAGGTCGAAAGATAATGAAGCCTGTGAAAGGTCCGATGATCTCGGAGAAGGAGGGTATGCCCCGGTATGCAACTCTCGGGGTCGACAACTAGATCAAAAGTGAATGAAACCGGTGGAAGGTTCAATGCTCTCGGAGCGGGGGTATGCCCCAGTATGCAATGATGAACATACAGAGATGCAAAATGCCTCAAAACTACTGTACTTTGAAATATGCTCATCCATCATGTAATGAAAATGCCCAATCTCAGATAGGTAATGCCAAACAGGACCATGTATCGTGACACCATGCTGACAAAACAAAACTAATTGGTGAATAACAACAATGATGATAATCAGTGCTCAAAATGAAAAGAGCAAGCAAATCAACACTCAACATGCCAACTATCAAAATGAAAGCATCGTCACAATAAGTCAACAAATCTGTCAGGCCCTGCCATCATGGAAGATGTTGAACCTAAAGTCCAAAAGATGTATGAAAACATAACCAAGGTGATCGAAGACTGATCTACATCTCCTCTTAATCGAGAAAAGGGTGAAGTCATGTGCTACGGTGGGATGTGTAGGATAAAATAAGGTGATGATCGGGCTCTGGTAAGATAGAAAGTACAAAAGTATCAAGGGTGAAATGTCTGAGTATGAAATGAAAGGTAGAGAGATATCCGAGATCGTCCAAGTATGCCGAGAAGACTAAACCCGAGGTATCAATAGCTCCATAATCCATCGAAAAGTAGTAATCACAAACAGGAAGTCAAATCTCGATGTCAAAACATCCACCCAAGTGGCTATGCCCCAGTGTAAAGGACAACATGAAATAATCCAATGATCTCCACGTCACTCGTCAGATGCTCCAACGTAAAGAATCAATCTGATCTCCCTCCAAAAAATGAATACGCCCTAGTGTATGGGATCCAATAGGGTGGCTATGCTCCAAAGAAGAATACCCTCCATCATGGCTATGCCCCAGTGTAAAGTAGTGCATCCAAGTCGACAACTGCTAAGGAAAACCATGCCTAGTATACGTCAACGAATCGATCAATCTCAACATAATCCATATGAATCAGAATCTCCGGGCTCTATGAATGTGAATGAGGTGGCTATGCCCTAGTATAAACCATCTGAAGTGACTATGCTCCAAAGTAAATCAAAGTTCATCACCGATGAGAGGGTCACGCCTCAAAGTAAAACGTCATCTCAAAAATCAACTATCAATGAGTGGAATGTGTCCCAATGCAGAGCATCGAGTAGAGTGACTGTATCTCCAATAAAAGAGCTCTCTGAAATGGCTATGCCCCAGTGTAGGGTCATCCAACAACCCCTGATCCATTATAATCCAATGTGAAAGAAGTAAACCGACTATGCCTCAGTGCAAAACATCATCCCGAAAGAAACTGTCATCGATGAGTGGGGTATGCCCCAGTGTAGATCATATCACCTCTGAAAATCCATCGCTGATAAGAGGGGTATGCCCCAGTGTAAATCATCACCTCGACTCCTCATCCATCATGCTCCAAGGAATAATCTCCGACTAATCTCGAGTATTGTCCACGTGTGAGCTGTCAAACACAATGTGAAGTAATGGCCTCAGGGTGGTCTTCAGACTCGGGACGTAACGTAGGCCAAGGTAATAGGGTGAAAGAAATGAAAGGAAACTAGGCTCAAAGATCCCAATGATATAATCCCCATACCCCTCATGCATGAGATGCAATGCGTAGAAAACGTCATGAGTCCCGGACCTAGGGGTCCCCACACGAAAAGTGATGATAAATGAATGGTCACATCGAATGAACAAGTATGATGTGTGTGTACCAATCCCAAGTCAAACATCAAGCGGGATGAGAAAAGAAAGAAATCAGAAGAGCTATGATGGAATGGAGGAACAAAACAAAGATACAAGAAAACAAAGAGATAGAAAAATGAGTGATGGTCAACTTGCATCAAAGCATAGAAAGTAGTCACATCCGAAATAGATGGAATGATGGATAGAACAGGGACCCAGAGATACTAAAGGAAGGTCGCTCGTCTCTCTCACAAAAATCGAATGGATGACTCATACTCTCACCCAAAATATACATCAAGATGAATCTTAGAAAGAAGCTCTCATAGAACTCTCTCTAACACATGAACTCAATGAAGCAACCCGACACGCCCATACACATGCCCAATGAAGAACGATAAAATGAACAATGCGCTATATATATATTTTTTCATTTCTTTTTTTCTTTTTTTCTTTTCATTTTTTTTTTTTTTTTTTTTTTTTTTTGCGCATACTCTAATCAATAATGAATGAACTCCCATTAAAATACATACCCAAATGATCAAACCCTCTCCACATACGAATGTAACATGAATCCTCACCAACAAGACAACCTCTCAAAAAAACATCTCTGAACCACTGCCCATGGGGTGAATGATAGGAAAGAATGTGACAATCCTCCATGCAGTGACGTGTGAAAAACCATCACTCAAGGTGGAACAAAGATAATGTTGAGTAAGCAATGATGTGAGAAAAGACAAAGAATGAATATCGCAAGTGGTGATATGTGATATCGAAAAATAGTGATGAAATGATGACCAAGTGGAAGATATCACAATGAAGAGTGAGGAATGAGACCCGAATATGTGTGTCAGGTCTAGAACTCATGACGTATCCAAACATAGCATGCAAGCACTATAGGGTCCCCAACCCGGTGTAATAGGTAAATGAAGTGATGAAAAAAAAGGTTATGTGCTCGTGTGAGGCTCAAAGGGCTAGCAACGGGTAACTCTATATATGAGGGTGATAAAGTAAATAGGCTCAATGAAATGATGGCCACCCATCCTTTGACCAAAACCTCGAACATTATGCTTTCGAGATCTCACATGGCCAATACTAAAGACTGGCATCCATCCAATATAGTCATGGCGACTCCTCTGAAATCGTGTGAAAGCTCCCACTGATGCTCTATGATAACCGTCAATGTCCTCTGATAATCACCTCACTCTATCATCATAATCCAACTCGTCATCATCTCATAAAATCATCATCTCTAATCATCCCGACTCTCCGAAGTCATGTGTAATGACTCACATCTGGATGCTCCATGATAACCCCTCTATCTCAACAATATCGCCAAACAGTCAAACCACTCTCTCATCACGATCCATCTATCATCGTATAAAGCTCACCTCGGGTCTAACCATCTCGGACTCTACCTAGTCAGATCAAGGAAATGATGGAAAGGAAAGACAATGGTACTGTAGCATGATAAGGCGAACAGGGGTAGTAAAGTCGTGTAATGGTACCAAGAGGTGGTGTCATGTCAGGCTCAAAATGGGTAGGTCGCCAAGTCCATAGAGTCAGGGTATGGATATGGATATGGTACTGCTCTGAATGGAAGGTGAAATGGGTCACAGTCTCGAACTCCCTAAGTCGATCTCCTAATCCTAGGTCAATAGGCTCAATATCTTCCATGATAGGTCAGACTAAAATGATCATGATGTATAAGTTAAAATATGTATCATATCGAAAGCATAACATGCATCAACACATGATATGCAAAACATACCCATTAGAAAAGAGAATAACACATACTTAAAATAAAAAGATCATATCACTAAATGAACCAAATGAGTACATCATGTGTGAAGCGATAGAGGACTACAAAAGACTAGACTCTCAACATGAACTACAAACAACGACTCTGAACCAAACTGGACTCGACAAAGCGACTCTGATGAGATAAACACTGGACCCGACAGAACGAGAACGACTCTGATGATGGCCATAAATCAAAGTGGAAGGCGCTCTGAGCTAAATCGCTGCAAAATGATGCGCCCATGTCAACTGAAACAAAGTCCCCAACCCGAGGTGTCCCAAAATACCATGCGACCATCAATACCATCAACATCCAAAACAATCTACTGAAGACCAGGAGGAGGAGGAACTGCATGTGTAGAATGTGCAGGAAGGGGATTGGTGGTCACACTTGGCCTAGCCAAGTCAACCACCCCTGAATCGATCAAATCCTATATCGCATGATGGAGTGCTGAACAACGCTCAGTATCGTGCCCCGGGGTCTGATGATACAAGCAGTGCTCATGTGAACGGAAATGAGGAGGAATAGGATGAGGCAAAGGCCTCGGCGCCAAAGGAGCAATCACTCCAGCATCTCTGAGCTTCTCAAAAGCTCTAGTCAAGGTCATGCCCAAGGGAGTGAACTGTCTCGAGGGCCTCTGTGTATATGGTCTAGGCGGTGGGTGAGCAGCGACTCTCGGATGTGGTGGTCGCGGCTGCGTGCTAGTCTGAGCAATGTAAGGCTCCTGAGCATAATCCAACTGATACTGACACTGTGGAAGAGAGAAAGGAGCTCTGACTGTAGGAGGCCTATAAGCTGAGTGATGCGCGGGCCTCTGGTGCCGATAGCTAATAGCACCAACCTCTCCAGATCTGGTAGATGATCCAATCGGCCTCTTCCCCTTACTGTCAGGGGAAGTAGCAGTATCTGTCCATAATCCTCGAGCCATAGCCTCCTCTACATTGAAAGCAGCATGAACCAAACTCCTAAGATCCTGAAATGGGATGCCTACCAGACGTCTAGCGAACCTCGGCTGTAGGTTCCGAAGAACCATATCAATCTGATCCTGCTCCTTAGGCCGGTCTACCATACCAGCTACCTTTGCCCTCCAACGAGTGACAAAGGAAGAAATAGACTCCTCTGGCCTCTGTCTAGTGGCCTCCAACTCTCGTCTGGATACATCAATATCGGCACTGAAAGCGAACTGAGTCAGGAACTCACGAGCCACGTCCTCCCAGGTGCGAAGTCTCGAAGGCTCAACTGAAGCAAACCACCTCTGAGCTGCCCCGCTAAGCGACATAGGGAAGAGGGCCACCAACTGCGCATCATCTGTCCCATGTGCTCTCATGACTATGCTGTATAGCCTCAAATGGATCTTGGGACAACCAATCCCACTGTAGCGCTCAATGTCTGGCATGCGGAACTTGGCGGGCAAGCTAGCCGCCGGTATGCCATCTCTGTCATCCCAAGTCAAACCTCCGTCCTGCAATCTGATCTGTCTCATCATGGAATCGAGCCTCTCAACCTTGGCCTCCTGCTCGGCCAATCGAGTATCCCCAATAGTAGGAACCATGGGAGGCGACACTGTGACAGTAGGTGGTAGAATGGTCTCATAATGGTCTGCCAGATGGAATGGAGTACTAAGTGAAACCCCAGGTGGACGAGTCTGTGCTGTTTGAGATGCATGAGGAATCGTCTCGTCAGTGACCACGCCAGCCGGATGAGGATCCTGGCAAGAACTCTCTAACTGATCCAAGCGTCTACTGACTCCGGCCATGAACTCCTGAATGGAAGTAAGTGTGGAAGCTAGCTCATCTGACATCTCAACTGAACTATCTGAACTCGGATATGAATCTGCTCTGATCAATCGTCCTTGAACTCTCCTCCAAGAATGTGACTCCAAACTCAACCGACTCCTAAACTGACTCCATACAATGCAAATAAAACGGATGAAGGACACGAGATAAAACTCTAAAAGACGACAATACAACATGTAAGCACATGGTCCTGAGATGGCAATCCGAAATCTGGATGTTTGATGAAAACTCTAGAGTCACAAAGATATCCACTGCGAGATGGCTACAAATGTGACCAAAGAATCTCCATCAATAATCTGGGATAAAAGAGGTGCGAAAAACACACAATCACGAGATCAGTACTCCACCAATAAACATATATCTTTAACTCAAATTTTGACTCGAGCTTCATAAGAGAAAAAATGGTAAGGTGATCAAGGCAACTCTCTGAAAAAAAGTGTGAATATGAAAATGTGTCTTTCACCTTTCTATAATGAAAATATGAGCATCGAGTCGAAAATCGAACTAAGGATCAACAAAGAATGAGGTACCGAGCTCGTGATAGGTGTGTAGTGTAAAAAGATGATCGATGAACATATCCCAAAGTATCGAGTAAGTGACAACAAAGTGAAGGGGTGCGTCAAGCCAAGAAATGAGAACGAAAACTCTAGGGAGAAAACATGCTGAACTCATCGGGTGACAAGAACAAACTAAAGTGACGTGACGAAGGTGATCCAACCGATACTCAAACTCAAACTGATCTCTGAGCACTCTCAAATGGAGACTAAAAAAAAGGAAGGAGTAACAAATCCAAACTGTGACTACAAAGGCTCTGAAGGCTCTCAGATGCACCCACGTGTAGGGAGGGAGTCCTAATCGAAGAATCTACGGCTCAACCTACGAGGTGAAGATGGCTTTAAATGGATATGGGTGGATTTTAAAGATCCCTAACAGAAACGATCATACCCTCCGGCAGTACGCAACCCTCTGCACGCCTCCGAAGAGACGGGGTGCTTCCATGCAAGGTGGTCATCACCTCCACACATGCACTACCTCGACATCCCAGGGGGTTTCCTATGGTGAAACCTCTCAAACTCTCAACGCTCAATAGTCAACTAGAGTGCACAGTGATGGTGTGGGTGCATCCGAAAATCCTAGGAAGCTAAAACAGGAAATGAAACAAACTAGCCGCACAAATATCCATGAAACCTAGCTCGGGGCTATACAAGCCTTCAATGATCGGACTCCAATCGACATCAAAGTGTCGCTCTCCTCCAGAATGCTCCCGTGCATCGATATAGCCCGTCGCTAGACCCTACTCCTAATCTCTGGCTCGGTCAGAGAGCAAGCACACAGAAGGTCTCACACTTGCAATAGTGAGAACCGAGATAAAAGGAATGACCGAGATCAAGAGATTTGGAAGTAAGGGGATAAAAGTGAGACCCACATAGACAAGCGGCATGCAATCATGCAGAGGGAGGGCAGTCATGGATCATACAGTCAGGCAGAGCAGGATATATCACTCATGTACACACAAGATAAGCGAGAATACGACAATCAAGACGAATAGTGATACAAAACATCATGCTCAAAGACGATCAAAATAGTATACAAGTCAGATAATCAACATGTCAAGCTGAGTGATATACAATGGCGAGTGTATGCATGTGAAGTGATCAAAACAAACATGACAAAATCAGGGTCACTATGCTAAACAATGCAAGATAATCGATCAATGCAACTAGCATATCAGTGTCCCTAATAGATATAGCAATGATGCACAAAAAGAATCGCAGCATCAGAAGCCCAAATCAAGGCAATCAATCATCATAATCAACATATCAATGTCCTAAATGAGTACAATATCCAATCATGCATCCAATGATATCGGGAACTCTCAATGTGCAATCAAGAGATAGGTATCCACTGACCGACTCATCAAACGCCACATTTGCTTCATCCTAAGTTCAAGCTTGACCCTCTAAAAGTATCCCCAGTGGAGTCGCCATTTTGTGGACCCCGCATTTCGGCTCATGCGTTTCCCGCTCGATGGCGAAACTCACTTTTTATTTCGAAAAATTGATTTTTTTATTTTGATTATGAAAATGACTTAGAGTCGCCACTTATTTTTGTTTTATTTTTAAAGGGTAAACAAAATAAGAAAGAAAAACCCTAAGTGTGACTCCTTAGTTTGGAAAAGGTGGTCTGTGAAAAACCGGATCGGGTTCGAGGGTCAGGTTACTTATCAGGAAGGTACGGTAAAAACCGTAGCACCCTTCTAAGTCCCTAAAAATGGGTCTCTACTAATAAAATGAAGCAATCATGGCAGTGGACGAGTAGATCAATGAGCACCCAGAATAAATCATGCACACGTGAGAATCAAAATATGCTTGGACAATTACCAGAGTGAAAGTAGGTGCGTACCTGGGCGACGAGCCACCATGCGCTATCAAGAGAGAGGTTAGTGCACAATTAAGAAATAATAGCATGCATGACGGAGAGCAGGATAAATAAATCATGTATGATAACCAAGTCAATCAATCAAATCAATCAATAGATCATAAGATCATGTATGTGGGGCCCCCACCAAAGCCCGATTAATCTTGCATGAATTAATATCACAAATTCCATTATTTAGGAATTATGAAGATTCATTCTTGCTTATTAAAGTCCATAGGAGCAGAAGATTGTTTGAAAGCCAGAGCGGAATTAAAACTATTCGGGAGGAAATTAGATTTTTGAAATTTAATTGAAAAATTGGAATCTCGAAGATCACTAGAAAATTGGGGTTTTAGAGTTTATTTGGAGATTAGACTTTTAGAGATTGAATGTGAGAATGAGAATTTTTAGAAACTGAATTTGAAAGAGGTTGGAATTTTGAAAACGATTTGAAGGTTCGGGATTTTAAAGAAAGATTAAGTTGCGAAAATTGAGACTTTGGGAGTTGAATTTTGAAAAAGATCAGAATCGTAAGTTATTTGAGAAATAGAAATTATGAAAGTTGATGCGTAAAAATTGGAAATCTTAGAAATCATTCGAAGGCGGAATTTATAGAAATAATGAATAAGATGATAATGATAATGATAATAATAAGTAGTGGGATAAATATGGGAATTGGAGCATGGGAAACTGAAAATTAAGTTCGGAGATTGGACAATTGGAGTTTCAAATAGCTAAATTTAGAAATTAGAATTTTGAAGAATTGAATTTTAATGATTGAGATTTTTAAGAGAAATAAATAGGTAAATATGGAATAATGTTATTAATTAATCAAAACGATATTTGGACGGATGAATAGTGAATAGTGGGATTTTTAAAATTAAGTTTGAAAGTCGGATCTTTGAATAATTGGACTCTAATTATTAGAATTTTTAGAAGAAAGAAATAAGTAAACGTGGAATTTATAACAATGATAACAAAGATGATATTTGAGTGAATAAAAGTGAATGGTGGAATTTTTGAGTCTCAAGGTTAAATTTGGAAGTTCGTTTTTTTGAAGAATTGAATTTTAATGATCGAAATAAATTAATAAATAAGTATGGAGTAATGACACTAATTAGCAAAAATAATGTTTAACGAGTAAAAAAATAATAGTAGAATTTTTCTAATTAAGAATTTGAATTAGGGCATTGGATTTTTAAAGGATATGACTTCGAATAAATAGGTAGGATTATAATACTAATTAACGAGAATAATATTTAGGCGAATAAAGATGGATAGTAGAATTTTTGGGATTAAAGTATTAATTAAGGCATGGGGTTTTCGGAAGATTGGACTTTGAATAGACATGGAATAATGATTCTAACTGATGAGGATAAAATTTAGACGAACTATAGAATTTTTAAGATTCGAAAAATTGAGTTAAGATGAGAGATTTTTGAAGAACTAGGTTTTAAATAAATAGACGAATATGAGATAATAATCCTAATTGATGAAAATAACATTTAGACGAATAAGGTTTGAATGGACTATTGAAAAAAATTGAATTAAGACATGGGACATTGAAGGGTTAGACTTTGAATAATTAGGTAAGTATATGTTAAGGATTCTAATTGACGAAAATAAGATTTAAGCGAATTATTGAAGAATTAAATTAAGACATGTGATGATTTTTTTGGTAGCTTGGACTTTGAATAAATAATAAATAAGGGATAATGATTTGATTTATAAAAATATGATTTGAACAAGTATTTTGAAGTATTAAATTAAACTACGGGATTTTTGAAGGGTTAGGCTAGATAGATAGGTGAATATATAGGATAATAATTCCAATTGATGAATATAAGATTTAAACGAATTATGGAGAAATTAATTTAAGACATGGAATTTTTGAGAGGGTTAGACTTTAAATAACTAGAAGAGCATATGAGATAAATAATTCTAATGGATAAAAATGATATTTGAACTAATTATTGAAAAGTTAAATTAAAATATGTGGTTACTTTGAAAGATTTAGACTTTAAATAGTTAGATAATATGAGATAAATAATTCTAATGGATAAAAATGATATTTGAATTAATTATTAAAAAAATAAATTAAGCCATGGGATTTTTGAAAGATTAGAGGTATAGAGAGATTTATTTCTTTTTGGAATTGAGGCAACCAAATGGGCTAACTCAACATGGGCTTGGGCCATGAGGGTGGCTAGCTTGGGGAGCCATGAGGCCCCCCATCAACAAGCTTGGGCTAGGCTCCAAACTCAAGTCCACATCCATGCTATAGGCAAGCCCAATGGGCTGACTTGATCACAAACTTGGGCTTGGTGCTCCAACGCAAGCCCAAATCCAAAGCTACCATGGGCGGGCTCAAAAACCCATCTCAAACCCAAGCCCAAAACTTCATCTTCCTCCAGCTTGCTTCTCCACCCGAATATCATCCTCAAAGGGAGCTCCCACCACCGGCGGCAAGATGGAGAGAGAAGTCGTGGCGGCGGTCTGGCGGCATTCGGAAGGTGTCGCCGTCACGGTGGCTGGTGCAAGTGCCCACATGGCTGGAGCGGTGATGGTGGTTGGTGAGGAGCAGTGGCGGCAGTCCCGGGGTGCTTGCAGCAAAAAAAGAAATGAAGAATGGGACGGCTCGCGTGCATGGGGATCCACTTGCATGGGAATCCAAGATGGTGAAACAAATGGGTATGAAGATGAGTGGGGACATTATTGATAGCATTGGACGGCTGGTGATAATGGAGATATGAATCACAAAGTGGTGGGAGGGGTATGAGGAGTTTAATGAGAGAAAGTGGGTGTAAGAAGTTCGGTAAGTGCAAGTGAGAAGTGCATGAAGATTTTTGAGAGGATGGGAGGTGGATGAACGACCTGGTTCACTGAACCTCAGCAGGTTGGTTAGTGAAGGCATTGCTCCACCAATCAGTCAAAAACAAAGAGATAAAGAGAGGAAGAAAAGCATGGAAATATAGAGTGAACCTAGCTATATTTCATGGGTAGTCAATAGAGCTGGGGGCAGACATCATAAACATGGGACAAGAGCATGATTTTTTTTATCCATATCAGGTTCGTGAATGAAGTCACGCGTCAAATGTTTGCAGGGGAAGCCCAAGAAGCCAAAGAAAAATTAAACAGAGCATACATACACATAAACACCTTTAGCAAAACAAATCAGTAATTTTTGGTGCCCAAACCGATCAACAGAAAATAAATCATACCTATGAACCCAGAGAGTTTCTTCTGTGTGGCAGCAAAGGCACCCCTCCTCCTTCCAGCTTTTTCTTTTCTCTCATCTTTTCTTCTGTTGGTGTCTTCTTCAGCAAGCCAGCCCTCCATTTCCTGTTCATCACGTCAGCAAGCATGGGCTTGCAACCACCCTCATCGCTGCCCACGTCTCTTGCCGTGTCTATGAAGCTGTTCCCTCTTTAGAAAAGGGGTCCCCTCATCCTACCAAAAAAAAGAAAAGCACACTTCTCTCGGGTGGTGGCAGCCAAAATAAAAAATAATCCCCTTGGTCTTGCAAGGAGGGGTCTACAACGGGGAAATTCTTTTTATAGTTTGATCATGCTATTAGAATTTTACCATATTATGATTAAAAAAAATAAAACATTTGGTGGGGAATACCAAGAAGATGGTTTCTTGGGAAAGTCGGAAAAGAAAGGGGGAAAAGGTCATTAATAGGGAAGATCGTTGAATAAAAACAATTCCAAGTTACAATCGTACTTAATGATGTGAATATGTTAAGTAGAAAATTTACTATGAAAAATCTCAGAGCTATATAGAGATATAAAAAATTCGGAAAATTGTGGATGTCTTAAAAGAAGTGTCTTCGTAAGTTATTGCAAAGATTAAACATAAGTGAATCCAAACATGTGAATGTTCCTCTTATTATACATTTATACTGTCATCATCTCATTTTTGTTCTTGTACAAATACTTGAGGTGGAATTTATGTCAAAAGTCTCTTATTGTAATAGTTTTTATTGTCTTATGTATTTATTGGTTTGTACCAAGCCTAACGTTACATATGTAGTAAGCGTAGTTATCAACTACATGATGAATTATAGAAAGGAATGTTGAAATACTGTAAAATGGATTCTTTGATACCCTTTATATACTCATGATTCAAGTATCTTAGTTGACAAAGGTGTATCCTTTTATAGTCATTGGTTGGATATATTGATTTAGATTATGCTAGAGATCTTAATTCCAAGAGGTATATAATGGGTTATTTGTTTATTTTTTTCTAGTAGACCTACTAGTTAGGGGTGTAGAATACAAAATTGCATCATCCATGCACGTAGGACAATGCAATTGATATATTGACTGCAGTTCTTCTCAAGGATGAGTTCAAACATTGCTAGAACATTATTTATTTTTTCATTTTGTTGAAGATGGAAAGTTGCATAAATCTATAAAGGAGTACAATTTAGAATCTTTAGGAATGTATGTTAAGGATGTTTACAAGTTTAGGAATTGGAGCAAAGGCAAAGATTTTTGAAAAGTGTCTCAAATTTTCTTTTGGATTTATTTTTAAGTCTTTTGACATTTTCTTATTTGAATAATATTTTATTATAAACTTTTTCTATTAGTAAAAAGGAAATGTTCTATGGTACGGTTTTGTTATAGAAATATACTTATCCAAATAAAGAATATTCCTTGAAATTAGGTAAGAATATACAAAGAAAATTTGATTAAAATGAGGAGTTTTTTTTATTAGTTGCTATTTGAGTGGATTGGTCGTGTTAATGGCTAACCAAAGCCCAATTCAAATTAAGAAATAATTGACACGAACTCAACTCAAGGCCAACGCAACATCATTTTTCTAAGTTTAGGTTGAGTTCAAGTTGATTAGATTAAACTTGGATTAGTTGGGCTGTATGATTTAAAATCCAACCATAATATTTTAAAATTTTTTTTCTATATATTTATGCCAAAATTTAAATACTAAATATGATAAAATTTCAAAATAATAACAAAAAATTATATATCTTTCTATAAAAAATAAAAAAATGTAAGAAATAATATAAATTAATATTTTTTCTTAAAAATATGAAAATAAAATAAATATTATTATATATTATTAATATGATAAAAACATTAAATTAAGTTTGAGTTGAGTGATGTTTGTTTTTTTATTTAATTCTAAATAGAATTTTAATGCTTAACAGTATTAAGTATTATATTGTTTATTTTTGTAATATTTTATTTCTATTAAACATTAAAAAGCAAAGAGACATCAATACAATATTTTTTCTATTTTAAAAAAACTAACAGTGTTTGTTTTTTTGGTTTTTTGCTGAAAGTAATTTGTTTTGAGAATTTATGTTGTTTATTTTTTTATTTTTTCATGACTTATTATAAATTTTTTACTAAATAAAAAAAGCCAAAATATTTAACTTTTTTAAAATAGAAAAAATAACATATTGGTTTTTCTATACTTTTTAATACTTAATAGAAATAAAATACTATAAAAACAAACAATCTAATATTTAACACTATTAAACATTAAGGTTCTATTTAGAATTAAGTAAAAAATAAAAATATTTTGACTTTTTTTATTCAACAAAAAATTTATAATAAGTCATTAAAAAATAGAAAAACAAATAACTTAAGATTGTGAAAACAAATTATTTTCAGTAAAATATACTAAAAAAAAACTTCGTAAGTATAACCCAAATTAAGCTCGAAATAAAAAAATCTAACCAAAATTCGGACCTATCATTCTACAGAGATTAGAGATATTTTCTCCATTACCATTTTCCTTTTCTGGGGTATTTTAGACATAAAAGCATGAACTATGTGGGCAGTTTTGTCCATGTAGCACAATCATAAACCTTGGGTTTTATTCGAATCAGGAACCTTAGGGTTTTAGATTCTTCATCGACGAACCCCGTAGAAATCCATTAAGATCAATGTGAGTTTTTTTTCTTTCTTTCTTTCCTTTTTTTTTTTTCTTCTCATTCAATTCACTTAATTTATCTGTTGAGCTCGCATGTTAGTTTTTTGTAAGTGAATTGTTTTCCAAATTGTCCCCGTCGAATTCAGAGAAATGCAATCATTTCGTGGAGGCATTCGCTCGAAGATTGTTCATTTCAAATTGGCAACAAGATTGTGCAGTTTCGAGACCAATGACGGGGTTGTGGCCGTCGCCAATCTTTGTGGGAAATCATTTGATTCTTCGATCCGCAAGTTCACTTCTCGCTCTTCATTGCCATTGGTACGTTTTCTGCTGATTTCATTGTCTGTACTTCGAAAAATGAAAGGGTTTTGCTCAAATTAGAGAATTCCAGCCTGCTTATTGTTGAATGGAACTTTTAATGATTTATTGAAAGCGATTCCTGGGGCCAATCTGGAGGGATACGGATACCAATTGTTTAGGATTTTGGAAACCCAGAAGTGTTTGTCATTGTTAAATTGGACTTTTCTAATTTTATAGCCCAATTTTAGGGCGTCTGAAATCAATTCCTATGTAGCCATCCCCTCTGTTGATGAAAATTAGACTGGTGTCTATAAGTGGATGAAATTTTTTGGTTTACTAGTGATTAGATTGTTGGTTTTGTGGATGATGTTCATTTTTTTGTTTGAGGGTTTGATTATGCTTGGGTAATTTGCCTTTTGTTTAAAAAATTTGAGCGATAGGCTAGTGATGATGGCATGGTTCTTAGTATAACTTCTTAGTGTTCATTTCAGCCAGAATATATTGATGTTTACAAGGTCTCATTTTTCATTCAAAGAACATATTTTTCTTATTTCTAGGTTTTATTTTTCTTTAAGATATAAGGGTTTATAGCAATCCTTGTGAATTTTTTCCAGCAGTCAAAGTTTGGATCGCAAGCAGAATTTTTTACTCCTTCAGGATCACTGTTAGACAGAAGCTCTAGGTCAGGTCTTTTTCAATGGACAGCAGCAATGCCAACTTTCCCCAGCAGGTGTATCACGACAACAGTTAACCCTATTTCTGCTTCACAAGATTCTTCTGCTGCTCCTGTTTCCGATTTGGCTCCACGCATCAAATTTAAGAGGCTAGATAAAACATCCAAACACATAATGCAGGCATGCTTCATTTTGAGCACTGTTGGAATCAATAGTAACACTTTCCAGGTCTTTCATTAATTCTTTTATTTTTATTTTTATTTTTAATCATGCTGTACTTGCAGATTCTAGATAAGGAAGCAGTGGAGGAGGTGAGGGCAAAGAGAGAGATACCTGAGATAAAGCCTGGTTATATTGTTCAGCTCAAAGTGGTATGTAAGTGCTTGTTGATATTGTTTTTATTTTTATTATTAATTTCTGTCATTATGTGAGTCTGGGTGGCTATGTTAAGGGAATTTTAGCTATAAGTTGTTCCATTGTGATATTTGGTATGAGCAGGAAGTGCCAGAGAACAAGAGGCGTACTTCAGTTCTGAAAGGTATTGTTATAGCAAGGCGGAATGCTGGGCTCAATACTACATTTAGATTAAGGAGGCTGGTAGCAGGGGTGGGGGTTGAATCCCTTTTTCCACTGTAAGTTAATTTTGGTTCTGTTTCCTTTTTTTTTTATTTGTTTATTTTTCTAAAATGAAATATGGTTCACAATATTTGTTGCTTTGAAAATGCTGCTTTATATCAGGGAGGATAAAAAATCATTGAGGCTAGGTATACCAAAATTGCCCCTTCAAAAACCTAATAATCCTTGAGTGTGACTATATGTACAAATCACATCTTGTGTTAATTGCTATTGGTAGATTCACACTAAAGGAAAGAGGTGACTAGAAATTGTAAGATACAGTTGTTAGATGAATGAGATAGGTTACATATGGTTGATAAGATGGCAAAGATGGCAAAGATGTCAAAGATGTCAAGTGAAAGTGAAGAGTGGAGCAATTTGAAGGGAAAAAGTTTAGAGAGGTGGTAAGACCTTGGGCTATGAGTTTTTGTGCAAGTTGGAGCTATTTGAGGGCACTAGTAAGGGAGTGCCTGTGGGTTGCAGGCCAAAAGCCTGTGGCATCCCTTGCTGCTGCACTAGATGGCAACTGTACTAACAATTCAGCCTTTAGGCCCTTTACACCATGTCCCATGTTGCAGTTTATTATTGTGGTTAGGACAGAGTTGAATTCCCTTCTTTATTGGCTTAGTCAAGGTGGTGATGTTCCTCAAAATGGGTTGATCCCCCCCTTAATTAAACCAAGACCTTCAGGTTAACCTGGAGCTAAGGATAACGTTGTATACACACTTTGGAAAGACCTATAGCTGATCATTGTATTTACCTGGGGTGCAATTTTATTTCACTAATAGTATATGGATGAGTGAATTTTTTAGAAGTTTGATCTAGTGTACAGTTTAGGCTGCCCAGTTATGGATTGAATGGTTACCTTTATTCAACTGGGATTTCATCAAAAAACTTCTTTGTTCTCCTATTTTGTGTGTGTGTGTGAGAAATATTAAAGAGATTTTGGTAAAGGTGAATTCATAGATAGTAAGTTATTTCATTGGACAAGATCATAAGGCACTGAAACCTATAATACATCAGTTAAGTTGTCCCTGTCCACAAAATCTGAAATTGTAACTCACCGATTTTCTTCATAATTGTTATTGGGAAAAAAAAAGGTATCACAATAGAAGAACCAAAGAGATACCTTTCGTGGCACATTTCCCAACCAGCTCTTTCATATTACTGTGCTGTGATTTGTCAATTTCATCAACCTGTTCAAACAGTGTTATGCCGATATATCTAAGGGTGGGCCCATTTCCCCTTCAAGTCTGGATTATCCACTCCACTGTAGGATAGAGTATATCCTCCACAAATACAAAAGATTCAGAGCATGACTCTATAATTTGTGAAATATGCCGTTGCATCACGTGAAATGAAGTTTTGTACATTCATGAGCTTCATGAAAAAAGTCCTTGGAAACACTGAAATAGTTTTCTCAGACCTGATGTTGGGTTGTAGGTGATACAGATCATGATTGTGAAGGGGCTTTAAAGTGGCTGATAAGATCCCAAGATTTTTAAATTCCTAAATTGCGACTTAGTAAAACATGTGATGATTCTGTACTATTACTGTGTGATTTCTGTGAAAGATAAGGTTTTGCTTTTGTTGATGCATTGTAAAATGTCTTGTTTTGTATTTTTCTGATTTTGTGGGTCTTTTACCTGCTTTCATCATTTGTTTTTGATTGACAATGCTCTTAGTCTCTGCATAATGGCCAAATGAGTGCGTGATGACAGGTACTCACCCAGCATAAAGGAGATCAAGGTTCTGGACAAGAAGAAAGTGAGAAGGGCCAAGCTTTATTATCTCAGGGACAAAATGAATGCACTTAGGAAATAATAACAAAACTTGTAGCTAGTGGAAGATAAAAGAGGGGTTCGATTGCTTTTGCTAGAAAACTCTCATATCATCTGGACTTTCCTTTTTCATTTCCCATTTTGTTTTTTTCTGGAACAAGTTTTGGTTTATAGCACTTCTTGAATTCCAGTTGTGGGTGGGATACAATGCAACATAACGGAGGACCATCCACAAAATATGCTAATTTACTTCACTGCTTCATTGCTCAGGTTAAAGTAACTTATGAGCAGACATAAATGCGTCTGTCCTTTTTAAAGTTCTATTGAAATTTGTTACCTCATTTTTAGACCATCCATTTAATAATGGTTTTCTGCATGAGGGAAAACATTATCCAGTCAATTTGTGGCCACCCTGTACCTTGGGGGGCCTGTGGGGTTATTGTACCTTTGGCAATTTGTAGTTGGGATCATTTTGTGGACATGTGCCCCTCTAAGGTGGTGGGGCTGGTGGGCCTATTGCACCCTTGGAAGTTTATAGCTGGGGTGTTGTCCTTTGGTATTTCAGTTGCTGTGTTGATAAGGTGGCAATACATGTTCAGGGGTTGGTGAGAAAGTTGGAACATGCTAAAGATTTAAATGTTACTCTGATTTGATTTGCTCAATATCTTCTGATTTACGTTATCTTTGGTTACTGTCTTCTGATGGAAAACTTGGCCACATGATTCTCATGCGACTGTCCCAATTTTTCATTTTGTGTTCAATGTTTTAGCAGGACTTTTAGCCTTTATGCTATGATTGGAGCAGGGAAAAGCCATTCCTTTTCAAACAGGGTGCTTTTGTTAGTAGAAAACTTGGAATTTTGTCATCCCCATAGATTGTTGATAGAATGATATCCAACTATAAAATCTTATAATCTAGTCTTTAAACCCTAGTATTAAAGCCAAAATGAGGACATACAATACCCCATATAGATTCTGCTGAGATGGGCTAGTTGTATTAAATATATTTGATGATATCCAATTTCAGAACAGAGAAAATGTTTTATAATCAAGAAGGTTGTACTATTACTAGACAAGTATGAGGATCTGAAAAATGCCAACTGTGATTTTGGATGAGCTGGCTCTTCCGTCCAAGTGGAAACATCTTTTTTCTTATTGTTTCTAAGCCAACCCAGATGGAAGCATCTGGGTTCACATAAGAAGAGGATAAAGATATAAAAAAGATGCCTGAAGAATGACCAATGGAGACACTGTAATGTGAAGCCACGTCCAAGTCAACCATGATATTCTTTATTGTTCTTTTCTGTTGTTCTGCATCTAGTTGTGGGTGGATGAGCTGGAACCCTAGATGAGGAACCCAAATTCTCATCATTGTAGAGGGGAATAAATACCATATCAACTACTAGCAGGCTTTGTCTTCGGATCTGGCTACCCTAAGTGGGCTATGCCCAATAAATTTTATGTGTCCTCTCACTACTCCCATAATGTTTTGAAGAATTTGTCCAAGTCCTAGTGCTTTACATTGATTGATGGATGCGATGGGTTTGATATGGATTTGCCACAATTGGGGCAGAGGCCTCCCATAGGTGGAGAAGTCCAGAACTTTTGACCTTCGTAAAATAAGAGATTAGGGCGTTTTAAGGGAACCCATATGGCCATGCTGGTGGCCACATGCCTACATTTATGGGCAAGAGCTTCAGCCCTCATCCAACATTGGAAGTTCCAACAGAAAAAAGAAAAGAATTGGAGACCCACTCATGCCAAAATGTAATGACCAATAAAGCCTAACATAAAGCTCAGTCGCAGCTTCTAGGTGGAGCTTGCCCCACTCATTATTAATTGCCTCCCTCTCCCTCTTGAATGGGTTGGTGGTGAGAAGCCTAGTTGGCTATTTTGCCTTTCCATTCTGTGGATGGGTCTATCATAATGGTTCCCTTAGAAAAGATATTGTGAATCTGAATGGAATGATTTAAATTTATGTTCAAATAAATTTAACATATGTTTATCAATATTTTACATAAAAATTACCATAAAAATAATTAAATTTCACTGAAGGAAAATGACTTCATCATAATTTGAAAGGGAGAGAGATGGTTTGATGTAGTTAAGGTGGCAACTGGCAATTTAGTCGGATTCGAAGGATTGATAAATAAAATATGATGAAAGTGGTATCCACCATCATATTAAAATAGAATTATAGGACAACCCAAAAATTGATGAAAATATCCTCATTATATTGGGGGGCGTCACACGTGACACCCTTGTATTTAATTTATTTAAATGCAAAAATTGAGGAAATATCAATCGTTGGTGGAGCATGTGATATCAATCTCCATATCAACCCAAAACTGACCTTCTAAAGACAAATTCAGAAAACATTGAAAACAAATGCCTTATAGATATATAACAAGTTATTTTATTTAAAAACAGAGAGGAAACGTTTCCTGAAAGCCCGCAAGTCACAGTCAGTTTGACTGGGATTCTGCAGACCTCACACGCGCCACCCATTTCCTTACACGTTTCTGAGATTTGGGTATTGCTCGAATCCGAAAATCTTGGAATGGGTTGGGTTTCGTTTTGAGATTTGGCTTTCATATTTCTTGTTTTTCTGAATTTGATCAAGATTGCTTGCGATTTGTGGTGGTCTTGGGCCCGAGAGAATGCCCCAGGTTTTGTCCTCCGAGCAAGACCCTGATGATCCCGATACTGAATTCGTAGAGATTGATCCAACTGGGAGATATGGTCGGGTCAGTGTCTATGGTTATTGTGTTGTTTTCTTTGATATATATGTTTTTTGAAGATTTACTGACAATTATGTTTGGTTTCACGGAATTTGAATTGTTGTTGCTAATTGAATTGAAATTCCGGCGGACCCAAATTAAAATTTTGATATATTTCACCATTATTGGATTAATATTTGGATTAACTTCTATTGATATTGACGTTAATGGGGGTGGTTTTTGCAGTATAAGGAGGTTCTAGGAAAAGGGGCTTTCAAGAAAGTGTATCCTTTTTCACCCCTCTTGTGGTTTGATGTTGAATCGAATTTTATTTTATTTTATTTTTTGGAGTTATTCATATACAAATATGTGCATGCATTTGAAGCATAATTGTTTGTAAAACGTTGTGAATCATCCTTGATGATGTGGGGAATCAGATATAGAGCATTTGATGAATTGGAAGGAATTGAAGTAGCTTGGAATCAGGTTAAGGTGGCAGATCTATTACGGAACTCAGAAGAGTTCGAGCGTCTGTATTCAGAAGTTCATTTGCTCAAGACTCTGAAGCATAAGAACATAATTAAGTTTTATATTTCGTGGGTCGATACAAGGAATGAGAATATCAATTTTATTACAGAGATTTTCACCTCAGGCACATTGAGGCAGTAGGGTTTCTTATCTTACTTCATTTTCTTGATTTTTTTATTTTTATTTAGCACTTGTGCTTTTATTGAGAACTCTATTTTCAACTGTTGTGTAGGTATCGAAAGAAACATAAGCATGTTGATTTGAGGGCTCTGAAGAAATGGTCTAGGCAGATTCTGGAGGGTCTTCTCTATCTTCACAGTCATGACCCTCCTGTTATTCATCGGGACCTGAAGTGTGACAACATTTTTGTTAATGGAAACCAAGGAGAGGTGAAAATTGGGGACTTAGGACTGGCTGCCATTCTTCGCCAGGCTCGATCAGCTCATAGTGTCATTGGTGAGAACAGAATTACTTTTTCCTTTAGCTCTTTTTCCTTTTGGTGCTGGTGGAAGCGCAAGCAGGCTTTGGCAATGGAGGTGATGATGTAATTGTTGCCATGATTTCAGGTACTCCTGAGTTCATGGCACCTGAGCTTTACGAGGAGGAATACAATGAGCTTGTAGACATTTATGCCTTTGGGATGTGCTTGCTGGAGTTGGTGACCTTTGAGTACCCATATGTTGAATGTGCCAATGCTGCTCAAATATACAAGAAAGTGACATCAGTAAGGCATTCTTGATTCCAGCCCATTTAAACAATGTTATGCAGTTGTCACTCATTCACACCCTCACTGTCATATCACATCCAAGATTATCGGTTGTCCTGAGTGGTGGTGTTAGTTCGGGGAATTTAAAATTGTTATATTCATGGACTCCTAAAGGGTATGAAGTTTATCCATGGAATGCTAGTTGCGATGGTTTAATCATGATTTTAAATTTGCAGTAAAACAAAGTTCTCCTTGGGCATAGCTGGTAGATTTTTATTTGTCAAGACCTTATACATGTTTTTGCAATATATCTTTCTATCTATCTATCATTGGTTGGGAATTTTAGGATTCTCCAAATAATTCAAATTTGATGTCATCAAATTTATGGTCAGCTCTGTGTTGCCAAAAGTTTCCTCTGTATTAAAAGATCAGATTGTACACCTATAAATTTACAATTTGAAGTGATGCATTTGTAGACTTGATAGGACCTTCCAAGGGAGTGTGAATTTGGTTGTTTTTAATTTAATGGTTGAACATAGTGAAAATCGAAGAGTCTCATCACTTTGTTCTTGCAACTCATGCCCGTGTAACATGGGCTTGGGTACAAATGTCGGGTGTAGGTATGCATCTTAGCGTCAGATCCTTTGTATCCAAAATCTTAGGACACGAGTGTTTTGGTTGAAAAGGATCTCAACTATGGGTGTAGACACTTAGATATGGAATTAAAGGAATGATAATAGAATTTCTTCCATTATGACAAGGTTAATTGCACACGAAAAACCTGTAAATTTATCTTAGGATTTTACTTTAATAGAATTTTGAGTAAACTTTTAAGGAATTATTATATTATATTATAATTTATGAGCAAATTTTCATTAATTGAAAAACTTTAAATTTATATTCATTTTATAATAAAAATTATGACATACTAGAATGTTGATATAATAAGTTTGACATTGAAATACCTTATTATGTGAAATCTAATTCTTTCATGATATTAATTATTATGAGTCATCTATAATACTACATAGTTAATTGTAGCTAGAGAATATATTTATTATATCTTTTTTATTCTAATAAGATTTTAAATGTTATTTTACTTTGGCACTATTGCTAATTGTACATGAAGAATCTATTTAGTATAGGTTTTTGTATTTTTTTGGATAAATTATAAAAATCAGTCTTATAGCGTTATACTTTCACCCATGTCTCAATTTATCCCTTAAAACATTTTTTTTAAGCAATGTCAACCTTACACTATGCCCTAATGTTAAAAGGCTAGTTTGTTAAGATTTTCACAAAAAATGAATGAAGAAACTTATGTGATAAGCATGTAGACAAATTAGACACTTTCAAACATATGATATAAAAGCTCATGCAAGTGTATTTGTGATTGTTACATGAGTTATTCCAGCGAATTCAGACGAAAAATCTTAATAGAAGGACCTATTTAACATTTAGAAATAGTTTGGGGGCAGCAATGCTTCAAAAAAAAAAGTTTAGGGACTAAATTGAGACATGAGTAATAATGCAAGAATGATTTTTATAATTAACCCTTTATTTTTACAAGATGCTAAGGAAATTTGTAAGAAAATGCTATAGCACGTTATTAGTAAACTTAGATTAGTTTAGAACTTCGAAAATTTGTATTGATTTTGTAGTTTTAATACATTAGATGTTATAAAATATAAGAAATTAAATTATAATTCATATTTAATTTCTTATCATTAGTATAATTTATCTCTAGATTTTTTATGATATTAATTATCATATTTATCTTCAAATTTGATATAATATTAATTATCACATGTTTCTTTAATTGTAAATGTAAAACATATTTACGATAAATCTTTTATTTTAATAGAATGTTGAGAGAACTTTTAGGAAATTAATTATAAATGAAATCATATTTACCATAGATATTGAGTGAACTTTTAGGAAAATATATAGTTGATTATAAGTAAGTCTTTATTAGTTGAAAACTTTCAATTTTTATATTTTTAATTATTTAAATTGAAACTAATTTATTTTTTTAACTATGTTCGAAATAGTTTTTATTATTTTAAAATTAATATAGTTCAATTTAACTATGATTTCTCTTTAAGTATTTTTTTAATCTTATTATTTTAAGTTGATAAAATGGTATGAATTTAAATTTCACCATACTTATTTTATTTATATAAAAAAATGGTACAACATCCAATAAAAGTATACTTCCTTTGAAATTATCTCTACTATCTAAATTTTCTCTCTCATCATTGGGTCTCTTCTAAATTTTCTCCTAAAGGCTTAAAAATTTTGAAGTTTCTAACAAATCTTTGCTTTGTTCTCCTCTTATCTTTTTTAATTGCTACTTTGTTCTTGTTATCTCTTCTTTAGATCCAAAAAATTCAAATAAAAATGGAAATAATTAAAAAATTCTTTTTATTTTTTTATTTTATTACAATTAATTTTATATTATTATCTATCATAATTAAAAAGAAATTAAGAAAGGGATAAATTAGTTACAAGAGTTAGAAATTAGTTAAAAATTTGTTTTTTTTTTCATTACGATTTATTTTATATTATTTTCTAACATAATTTTGAAAATTAAGAAAAATATGAAGAGTGTAATAACTGTCTTTGATACAATATAAGCATAATTGAAAAAAGAATTAAAGAAAGAGATAAAGCAGTTGTTGAATATAATGAATTTATAGTGTACAATCTTTCCTTTTTAATATAGATCACATGTATGGTAGTTAGGACTCCTAGCCTTGTATATATATATTTTCTTAATTGTAAGTAGACACAATGAATGAGAATCAAGGTTTTCTTCTCTCTCTCTCTTAACATGGTATCAGAGCCAAGGAAAAAAACCTAATTCTTTCCAGTTTCCCCGTGTCATCAATTCCGGGAAACCTTCCTGTGATCGTGTTTCATTCCGATCACCTTCCCCAGACCCCAAAGCTTTCCAGTCGATCGAATCGTCGTCAGAAAACGCTTTCCGGTTGGTCGAATTGTCATCAGAAAACATTCACCACCGGCGACTTTTCCGGCGAACTTTTCCGGCGACGTCTTTTTCCCACACCGCAAGGAGCGCCTGGAGGAGATCTCCAATTTTTCCCAAAGCACCGGAGCCAGAAAACCACCTACACGCCGGCCACGCGCGTTTTTTCGGCCGACGACTGCATCTCACGCGCCGGCGCGTGAGGGCGCGTGAGCCACTTTCCGGCGACGCGCTTCCTCCTCCAGCCTCGCCTGACGCCGACTAGCCACCCTTCATACCTGTTTCTGCCATCCGAGCCCTGCACGTGCCTCTTTTGGGGTTCTTTTGCCTCCGCCGACCCTCCGAACAGTTTTTCCGGTGTCCTTCGACTATTTTTTCTCAACCCCAATCCCTGCATGTGCCTTGGGAAGTGTTCTTCTACCTTTCCGGTGGTGCCACGGTTGTTTTTTCTTTTCCATTTGGTCTTTCACAAGGGCGATTCTTCGGTTTTTCCTTCTTCAGCCGCATCTGAAGCCGTATTAGGGCTCTCTTCGATCTAAATATACTTCATTCTCCAGATAAGTGGATATGGCTATTAAAACTTCCATTTTTTCCTCTGTCATATCTGAATCTCCTATGATTACTTCGGAGAAATTGGTTGGCAGTGAAAATTATCTTTCTTGGTTTGCCTTTGTTGAACTTTGGTTTTTGGGACAAGGATATAAGGATCACTTGGTTACACAGGAGGCAGATATCCCTGAGGTTGAGCGCGTACAGTGGAGAAAGATAGATGCCCAGTTATGTAGTGTATTATGGCAATCCGTTGATCCCAAGATCCTTCTTCATCTTCGGGCCTACAAAACTTGTTTTAAATTTTGGACTCAGGCCAAAGGATTATACACGAATGATATCCAGCGTCTTTATAAGGTGGCTTCTGCTATTGTCCATATCAGCCAACAGGACTTGGATCTATCTACTTATATTGGCCAGATTGCCTCTCTTAAGGAGGAGTTCTTGATTGTGATGCCTCTTACTCCTGATGTTGGGGCTCAAGAAACACAGCTTGATAAGTTCTTCATGGTCCTTACTCTTATTGGCCTCCGTCCGGATCTTGAGTCTGTCCGCGATCAAATTCTTGGTAGTTCATCAGTTCCGTCTTTGGATGATGTGTTTGCTCGCCTCCTTCGTATCTCGTCCACTCAGACTTTGCCATCTGATAGCATTTCAGATTCTTCTATGTTAGTTTCTCACACTACCTCTCGAGGAGGACGCAGTGGTAATCGAGGTAGAGGCCAACGTCCTCATTTCACCTATTGCAATAAACTTGGCCACACTCGCGATCGTTGCTATCAGTTACATGGACGGCCTCCTCGCACTGCCCATGTGGCCTAGTCCTCTAATTCTCAGTTGCCTCAGCCTCCGAGCTCCTCCGCATCTGAGGCATCTCAGGCTTCTATTGCCTCTGTTACCCAGCCTGGTAATGCTTCTGCCTGCCTTACCCACACATCTTCTCTTGGACCCTGGATTCTAGATTCTGGAGCTTCCGATCACCTATCTGGTAATAAGGATCTTTTCTCCTCTATTACTACTACCTCTGATTTACCTACTGTTACCTTAGCTAATGGTTCTCAAACTATAGATAAAGGTATTGGTTTGGCCCTTCCTCTGCCTTCTCTACCTCTCACTTCTGTCCTTTATACTCCTGAATGTCCTTTTAATCTTATTTCCATCAGCAAAATCACTCGTACTCTTAATTGCTCTATTACATTTTCTGATAAATTTGTGACCTTGCAGGACTGGAGTACGGGGAAGACGATTGGCATAGGACGTGAGTCTCAAGGCCTCTATCACCTCACCTCGGATTCATCTCCTACAGTTTGCATTTCCACTGATGCTCCTCTCCTCATTCACAGTTGTTTGGGCCACCCTAGTCTCTCCAAGTTCCAGAAGATGGTCCCTCGTTTTTCCACTTTGTCGTCGCTTTCGTGTGAGTCATGTCAGCTTGGGAAACATACTCGTGTCTCGTTCCCAAAGCGTTTGAATAATCGGGCAAAATCTCCTTTTGAGCTTGTCCACACTGATGTTTGGGGTCCTTGTCGGACTGCGTATACTTTAGGATTTCAGTATTTTGTCACTTTCATTGATGACTATTCTCGATGTACTTGGTTATTTTTAATGAAAAATCGAGCTGAGTTATTCTCTATTTTCCAGAAATTTTATGCTGAAATCCAGACCCAGTTCAATATTTCTATTCGTGTGTTACGCAGTGATAATGCCAGGGAATATTTTTTAGCTCCATTTACTTCATTTATGTCTCATAATGGGATTCTTCATCAGTCTTCTTGTGCTCATACTCAACAAAATGGGGTAGCTGAACGCAAGAATCGATATCTTATTGAGACAGCTCGTACTATCCTCCTCCATAATAATGTTCCTTTTTGTTTTTGGGGGGACACTGTTCTTACCGCTTGTTATTTAATTAATCGTATGCCCTCCTCTGTTTTACATGATTAGATTCCTCATTTCCTTCTCTTCCCTGACCAACCACTTTATTTCCTTCCTCCTCGTGTCTTTGATTGTACTTGTTTTGTTCATATTCTCACTCCTGGACAGGACAAGCTTTCCGCCAAAGCCATGAAGTGCCTCTTCTTGGGATATTCCAGACTTCAGAAGGGTTATCGCTGTTATTCCCTTGAGACTCATCGATACTTTATCTCCGTTGATGTCACTTTCTTTGAGGACTCACCAATCTTTTCCACCACTTCTGAGTCTCTTCCTGTTTCTGAAGTCTTGCCCCTTCCTATTGTCTCCCCATCTGATGTTGTGCCTCCTCGACCACTTCAGGTTTATCATCGTCGCCCTCGTGTCGCTGCTCCTCTCCCTTTTGCTGAGGCACCTGCTGACTCACTTTCTATCCCTTCGGCTTCTCCTGCCCTGGCTCTGCCTTCTCCTGATGATTTACCCATTGCTATTCGGAAAGGTACTCGCTCTACTCGTAATCCTCATCCTATTTACAATTTTTTGAGTTATCATCGATTATCTTCACCCTATTCTGCTTTTGTTTATGCTATATCCTCTGTTTCTCTTCCAAAGAGCACCCATGAAGCTCTTTCCCATCCAGGCTGGCGACAGGCAATGGTGGATGAAATGGATGCTTTGCATTCTAATGACACTTGGGATCTTGTTGTTTTACCCTCTGGTAAATCTACAGTTGGCTGTCGTTGGGTCTATGTAGTTAAGGTTGGTCCTGGTGGTCAGGTTGATCGCCTTAAGGCCCACTTAGTTGCTAAAGGCTATACTCAGGTTTATGGTTCTGACTATGGTGACACATTCTCCCCTGTTGCCAAGATTGCTTATGTCCGCTTGCTTCTCTCCATGGCTGCTATGTGTTCTTAGCCTCTTTATCAGTTGGATATTAAAAATGTCTTCCTTCATGGTGATCTTGCTAAGGAAGTTTATATGGAGCAACCTCCTGGTTTTGTTGCTCAGGGGGAGTCTGGTTTAGTGTGCAGGTTACGCCGTTCTTTATATGGCTTGAAACAATCTCCTCGAGCATGGTTTGACCGTTTTAGTTTAAGTTGTTCAAGAGTTTGGCATGCTTCGCAGTACAGCAGACCATTCAGTTTTCTATCATCATAACTCCTTGGGGTAGTGTATTTATCTGGTTGTTTATGTGGACGACATCGTCATTACAGGCAGTGATCAGGATGGTATTCAGAAACTAAAGCAACATCTTTTTACCCACTTTCAGACCAAAGACTTGGGGAAACTCAAGTATTTCTTGGGAATTGAGATAGCTCAATCCAGTTCCCGTGTGGTCCTTTCCCGAAGGAAGTATGCTTTAGACATCCTGGAAGAAATTGGTATGTTAGACTGTAAACCGATAAACACACCTATGGATCCGAATGTCAAACTTGTACCAGGACAGGGGGAGCCTTTAGGAGACCCTGGGAGATATCGACGACTCGTAGGTAAATTGAACTATCTCACCATTACTCGTCCAGACATTTCTTTTCCTGTGAGTGTTGTTAGTCAATTCCTACAGTCACCATGTTATAGCCATTGGGATGCCGTAATCCGCATTCTTCGATATATCAAAAGTACACCAGGCCAAGGTGTGTTGTACGAGAACAGAGGTCATACTCAAGTTGTTGGTTACACAGATGCAGATTGGGCTGGCTCACCCACAGATAGACGTTCCACTTCAAGGTACTGTGTTTTTATTGGAGGTAATCTAATATCTTGGAAGAGTAAGAAACAAGATGTAGTGGCCAGATCTAGTGCTGAAACTGAGTATCAAGCTATGGCTTTGGCAACATGTGAACTCATATGGTTGAGACATCTTCTTCGAGAGTTGAGATTTAGAAAGGATGAACAGATGAAACTCATCTGTGATAACCAGGCCGCATTACATATTGCATCCAATCCAGTCTTTCATGAAAGGACCAAACATATTGAAGTTGACTGTCACTTCATTAGAGAGAAGATCGCATCAGGATGTGTTGCTATAAGTTTTGTTAATTCAAATGATCAACTAGCAGACATCTTCACTAAATCTCTCAGAGGTCTTAGGATTAAATATATTTGTAACAAGCTTGGTGCATATGACGTATATGCTCCAGCTTGAGGGGGAGTGTTGAATATAATGAATTTATAGTGTACAATCTTTCCTTTTTAATATAGGTCACATGTATGGTAGTTAGGACTCCTAGCCTTGTATATATATATTTTCTTAATTGTAAGTAGACACAATGAATGAGAATCAAGGTTTTCTTCTCTCTCTCTCTTAACAGCAGTTATGAGCTTAAAAGTTGTCTATAAAAAAAAAATTCATTAGCTCAAAAGTTTTATCTAATGCAATATAAGTGTATTTGACATGGATTTCACTCTTGTATTTATGTTATATCGCACCAACATGAGTATTTTGGCTGAAATGAATGTGTTCATGTATCATAGACTTAAGCTATACATATGCTTCATGTTATGATCCTTTATTACCTATATGTTAGGACAATGAGTCTAGTACATAGTTTGTTGCAATTTTGTTCCAATTTATTTTTTGACTTAGGAAATTTTTTAGATAGTGACTTACTCTCCATTGAAGTTTCAAGGTTGTTAACTCAACTGGAATGTCATAGGTAAGTTTAAAAAGATTTGGTTTGTGGCAAGTTAGATGTTTAAAGGGTTAAAGTAGATCAATAATTCATTTATAAACTAAAAGGGCTTAATATATTATTTTAGAAAAACAAGGGACACTAGAGCGACGGAAGTAGCACTTAAGCATTGGAACTGCTCAAGCGCCTATCCAAAGCTCAAGCGCCCAAGGCGCTTAAGCAGTAGGTAAGTGTGCTTTAGCACTCATTCCAAATTTGTCAGAATATTGTTTGGAAATTCACGAATATTGTATTTGAAAAATTCTGGATACCGATCTCTTAGGACCTATAGGCCTATATAAACCCTTCTTTGACCCACTTAGGGTGGGACACTCATTGAAAAATTTAGCCTAACTTGCCTTACTGTTCTCAATCTCAAGAAAGATTCAAAGCTTAAATCTTGGGTTCTTAGAAGACTTGCATCTCTTTAGCGAGGCTGAGGAGAATTCCCTAATGCAATAGCAATTAGAAATTGTTGCGTTGCGAATGTGGATCAAATTGTAGGTTATGGAGAGTAAGTCTTAAGGGCAAGGAGCTAGGTAAATCTATGTGACTTGATCTCAAATAATGGATTTTAGATTAGAGGTGTTAGACCTTGTGGCTTTTTATCTCCATTGTTAGTATGAGGATTTTCTATGTAAAAGTTCTTCTATCCCTTTCTTATTTGTTTGATGTTTGGTTATTTTGTTTCTCTGATATCTCCTAGAATTAAATTAGGTAAAATTATTTAACTCTTATATTATAATCTTTTCAAATACACCCATTCACCCTCCTTAGGTGATTCCCTACTGGACAATAGTTTTTCACTGTAGTTGCACCCTCATAAGGTATATGTGTCCCTATGTTTAGACACTTTAGACTTATGCATTGAACAAAAGTAAAAGCCTCGGTAACTATTGGATGATTGTAATGAGTCATATTATATAGCTAATTGTACTAAAAAAGCAAATAACATTGAAGTCCAGACCCAGCATGGTATTCTTTCTACCACTATATTAATGCGGAGGTAGTTTCAAAATGAATAGTTGGAAATTTTTTCAGTATAGAACACTCATGTCGATAAAATGATTTGAACCATTTATTGGAAAAATGGGTATTTCGTTCCCTTTTTTTTTATTTTATCCAATGCTGAATAGCCAACAATCTTTAACACCTTATGAGTAAAACTTTTCTAGCCTATAAGTTTTATCTTTCTAGTCAGTTTGTTGTTTGTTATTGATTGATATGTGATCAACCTATATATCATCTATGTTACACGAGTTCGGATATGGGTGTCAAGAGTGGTACATCTTTAGGTGTCGAATCCTTTGCATACCAAAATCTTAGAACATGGGGTTTCGGTTGAAGGATCTCAACTGTGAGTGCGAGTACTTCAATACAATATCAGTTAAAATAATTTAATACTAAGTATGAATATAGTAAGATAAGTCATCTAGAATATTACATGGTTAATTGTAGTTGGAAAATATATTTATTATATTTTTTCTATTTTAATAAGATGTTAAGTTTATTTTACTTTGATATGACTACTAATTGTACATGATAAACCTATTTATTATGCCTTTTATTTTAATAGGATGCTGAGAAAAATATTTAAGACAATATTATACCAGTAAACTTTGATTAGCTTAAAATTTAAAAAATTTATAGTGATTTTTTAATAAAAATTTTCATTAGAAATTGATAAAATATCATTCATATTTAATTTATCATACGAAAATTTGGATTTTTTATATTAATTATTATAATTTATCTTTAGATTTTTTAATATATTAATTTTGATATTCATTTTCATATTTTTACTCTACTAATTATTATATTCATCTTTAAATTTTATTTTAAAATTAAGAAAGAGATAAAACATTTTTTTTAACTACTATATTTATCTTTAAATTTTATATGATATTAATTAATATATTTTATTATAATTAAAAAAATTAAGAAAGAGATGAAACACTTCGATTACAAGAGTTAAAAATTAATATAAATGTTTTTAATTTTAATTATATTATCATCTAGTATAATTTAAAAAAAAAATAAGAAAGAAATAAAGAGAGAAATAAATGTATTTGAAGCGATATCAACAAGATTTTAAAAAAATTAAAGAAAGAGATTCCATATATTTGTATCTGACATGGACATCCTCACACGTGTCATATTGTGTCAATAGGGGTATTTTGGGTTAAATTGAAGTGCCCATGTATTGTAGATACCCATAGAACTTGGGCCATGCCCACTTGGGATTTGATCACTAATGTGCATATCTGTTCATGTAATGTACCGTGTGTTTGTAATTTACATCTTGTGTAGACTTCATAGTCAATAGCTACAATGCTAACAAAATAAACCAATCTACTTCTCTTATTTCCTGTTACCCTCAAGTTTTCAAATTTTGGTTTCAGCCACGATGTTGATCATGGTCATAACCGAGATATACATTCCCAAGTTTATTGAAATGCTGGATTTTCTTCATAAAAATATTAGAACTTGTCAAGATTGTGAAATATAAGAAATTTCAGTGACTTGAAACTTCAGCAAGATCTTAGAATCTTGCCAATATTTGAAGATTTCGTACTTAGGATAGCGTTAAGATATCTACAAACAATTCTTGCTATTTTTTCCTTGACAATTGTTGGAGTGGCTTGAATCATCTATACTAGAAGAAGTTTCTTGATTGTACTTTTTTGTTGGTTATTTTGCTTTATAGGGAATCAAACCAGCATCATTAGCAAAAGTGAAAGACCCTAGAGTTAGAGCATTTATAGATAAATGTATTGCAAATGTCTCTGATCGGTTGTCTGCCAAGGAACTCTTGAGGGATCCTTTTCTCCAATCAGATGAGGAAAATGGAAGTGTAGGCCGTTCTTTACAACCCCATCCTCATCATTCAGGTAAATTTTAGAAAGCACCTACAGAACTTCTTCATTGTTTTACTTAAGCTCACACTCTGACATAACAAATGCAAAAGGTAGTCATGACCACTTCAATACTGGTACAAGTTCTAAGGTCTCTCTGCCTGAGTCAAGTCGAGACTTCAAGGTGCAAGGTCAAAGGAGAGATGTCAACACAATATTTCTAAAATTACGAATTGCAGATTCTAAAGGTTCTTTTGCTCTTTTTACCTTTTCAGTTTATAAAATTTCCTCCTGGGAACTTGGATGTCTTTATTACCATTTCATTCATTTTATAATCATGGAGTTTGAACATAGCAGGTCATATTCGCAACATCCACTTCCCATTTGATATTGGGGCTGATACAGCAATTTCTGTTGCTGGTGAAATGGTTGAAGAGTTGGACTTGACAGATCAAGATGTTTCAACCATTGCTGCAATGATTGACTCAGAAATTCGGTCCATCATTTCAGATTGGCCCCCATCAAGAGAAGTTTTTGGGGATAATTTGAGCACAGAGGTTGCAATTTCTGATATCTGTCCCCCTGAAAGTGAGGGTGATGCTTTGCCCTTGATGAATGAGTCTGCTACTTCTTCTTGTGGCCTTGTCCTGGAACGGTTGCCTTCAGGTCGGAGGTACTGGTCCGACTCACCCAAGGCAGTTGGTGGAAACTCTCCTATTAGACCTGCCTTTTCAAACTTGTCTTCTCAGGTTGATTCGGTAACTACTGAAGGTAGGTTTAGTGAACTTAATGAGCAATCTCTTGCTAGTCCTAGAGATGGAGATAAGTTAAATACTGCTGCTTCACTTGATAAGCGGGAGGATGAACGTGTATGTGGTGATGATGACGTTGAAGAGAAAGAAGCTAGTATATCTGCTGAAACCCAGTTTAGTGATCAAAACGATGTGGCTGTAGAATTACTTGGTGGCTATAGAGCACCTTCATGGGGAGGGAACTGTAAAATATTGAGGGAAACTGAATTAGGAGACGCCAAAGTTATTGTGGAGAAACTTAAGCATTTGTTTGTAAAACAACAAAAGGAGTTAGACGAACTAAAGAGGAAGCATGAATTGGCCATATTAGATCTTGTGAAGGAACTTCCTCCAGACATCCGTAACAAAGTTTCTAGCCTTTGTAACCTGAAGATCTCTGGCTCCTTTTCAAAAATGGAACCAATGTCATCAGAAGTTTCCAACTTGGCCGTGTATAACAATCTAGATACTTATTCCATTGGACCAACTAATGTCAAACTTAGTCTCCCAAAAAAAGGTTAAAGATATTCCAGGAAGCTCAAAGATCTCTCAGATTGTTGGGAAAGTTGGGAAGCAGGAGTCAGCAGCTGCAAAACATGTCACTGGAGCTGTCTTTGGAGACAGTTCAAATACGTTGAAGCAGAATGTCAAATCTTCAAGAGACAATGCAGCCAGGTCATAGCACAGGGAGAAGCTCATGCTTATTTGGGAGATCCACTGGGGTTAATTCTTGACGGACAAAGCACAATCTACATCATGCTGCTCAGTCGAGAGTTGGCTGAATATGTCATGTGTTTCTGTAAGATAAGTTTGCCCATGCTTGAGAGATATATATCTGCACATCATTCACATGCCTTTGATTTCATTTTAAGTCTATACATGGTCTCATGGGTCATCAAATTTTCATGGTGTATACATGTACATACAGTTCATCATCCGTGTCAAAAGAAAGGTTAGCTACTTCAAAATTATATGATATATGTTGAGGTAAACTAATTCTATTTTTCAATTTTGTGCATTACATGTTTGTCCCCTGAAATGGGGTAAGATTCGTTGAACTGCTAAACTATTGTTGTAGCATGCTTGCCTTTGATTTTTTTGTTACTGCACCCCTTTGTATATGAGATTTCAAATAGGTTTGTGCATGCATACAAAATAGCCATGTCTGCAGGAGAGAAAAAGGAGGGTGGGGGTGGTGGGGTTGTGTTGTTCCCCATTCACCTTTTCACGGTGAGAAATGAGCAAACCCAATGGGACTGGCAAAAAGGAGATTGAAATATATAAAAGTAATGAAGAAATATTAGGTAATTTAAGACTAGTATTCATCTTTCTTCATTTGAGTCCACAGGTATGGTATTCATACTAATGGATTCTTAGATAGTTATCTTATCCGAGTACAAGAGCTGTGAATTTCATTAGCAGAGTTGGTTGTGGTTAGAACTCCAAGGAGAATGTGGTGCCATCTCAAACTAGGGTTTTGTCATCAACCATATGTGTTCCAAATTTTCATCCCCTCAGCTTGTTCTCTGGCTTGAATCACATGCACAAACAGGAACAACTCATGTGACTGTCTCCCTCAAATCCATGTTTCTAGGCTGGGTAATAACTAAGCAATTCAAATCCTCGATCTTATGTATTCTTCAAAATTGTGCCCGAGCCATGAAATATCTTTTCTGCTATTGAGTCTGAAAATGTGAATCTTGGTTCACAAAACTACCTAGGAGAAGGTGAATGGGTAGTCCTCCTTTTCATGACCCAAAAGTGGGATCTTTATTTCTTTTATAAGTTCTTTGACCAATACTAGTATTTAATTATTAAAGCAAAGAACAATTATATAGTTTTTATATAATTGACATCTCATGTACATGAAAATCCATCTATCTAGTTTTTTAGAAACTCTATAGATATAAAAAACCATGAGTCAATCCATTGCAAAGCAAATTCACTAAATTTGAAAGAACAAGTACATAGTTTTACTTAGACTAAATATTATTTTCCTCTAGAGGTCTTACATTAGCCAACAACTACCCTTTTCATCAAGTCTGCAAAGTAGCATCCATGTACTCCTTAAGGACTTGAGGGGATGCGACGAACCATCATGACCAATCGACATAGTGAAAGCTTTGAGTGTGTTGGGAAGGCATAAAGAATAATAACTCGTGTGTAAAAATACAACCAATAGGTGTATATATAGTTGAACAAACCCTAGTGGGTTGAACCATGAATGATAATTAAAAACTTGTCAAATAGTTAAGACTTGTGCTAAATGAAGCTGGAGTGTTCACGTAGGGTGCCCACAATGCACCCAAGCATCATGTCATTACACTTTGAACAAACTCAACCATACTTGCATGAACAACCCTGTGAACGAATCAACAACAATCTCGTATTTTCAAACCCAATCTAAAACCCTAGGAAGTACATAGACTTGAATCTAAGAATGTTTAGAACACAATTGCTAACTTAAACTAGCAAGAATAGATACTAATAATCCCTCTCTTTGGAAAATTTGCAACAAAATAACAATTACATAAACTCATTTCAATACTTTAAATTGAACTTTACATATGACTTAAAAACTCTCATGTTTAAACCAAGCATTCTAAACAATGATCTTCAATCATCATGTAGTGAATCCTAAAAATTCTTGTAAACCTATGATTCACACATACTCAAACACAATACTTGTGAAAAGAGTGTGTAAATATATATAACCATATGATACGTAATGAAACTTTAATAACATCCATAATTAGACTAATATATTGAGATCATCAGTGTCTTGATTTAATCATTATCAAGATCAATCATTTCCAACGCCTCCCTTCCCCCTACAAAATGGCAAAGAGAGGAAGGAAATAAGAAACCAAAATATGTAGAATAGGAAATATCATAAAATAAATGATCAAGATGTCCAAAATAAATCGAATATCCAAATACATCAAACTATCAAATCTAAAAGAACACAAACCATCATCATAAAAATATAGATGAGCTAGGAAAAACACCAATATAGCAAGAATAAACACCTTAAAAGCCTCTAGCTCAAATTGTCTAGAGAAGGAAAACATTTGGAGCTCAAACTAGACTGTAATGACACCCATGACTCAATAGTAGCTTGAAAGATCCTTCTCGATTTGACATGGTCAACAATAAAGCTATTACATGTCCTCTACTACCTTGCCTCAAGTCCTCGGACCACTCCTCTCTCCACTACCTTGCTCCATCCCTTGAATCTTTGCCTCCTTAACATAAGTTAGATGTCCCATTAGGTATTCATGCGTATAACTAACATGCTTAGACCATGTGCTCTCATTAATAGGAGTTGTTTGATCTAAACACCTGTAAATCATGCTAGAAGTTGAATCCAACCTCCACCAAGATGCAAGAGATCATCAACTTCTACTAAGATGTGAGAGATCATCGACTTCTACCAAGATGCAAGAGATTATGATGGTAAATGGAGTACTCCTTGAATGAGAGGAGTTTTTGTAGGAGCACATAATGTTAAATATAACTTGAGCAATGTTAATAGGATGACCAAATAAAACATAGTGAATGAATCATGTAGTTGCTATAGGATTTGGGTCCTATGAGAGGTGGGATAGAAGATATAATTCACAAACATAGTAAGAATCTAGGTTGTTTTGGTAGAGTTAGCACTAAATAATCCCATAAGAATCTCTAGGAGCTTTAAAAAGTGGTCACCAAAGGGATTTTAAGGGAAAAGTAAGCAATCACTCAAAAAAATGATGAAGACCCAAGGTTTTTCTAATTGACCTAAATGTCGGTGGTATAGTAATCCCATATTCATGCATAATGTAGGTAGACAACCCAATCAAGCAATTCATGGGCTCTCAATGGCACTTCCTAAAGATGCATGGAAGAGCTCACACTCAGGCTCTACTCTAAGCTTATGAAATTGGGAATAGTAAATCTCCATGTGCTACTCAAATATGAAGCACTTATCTAAAAGGTCATCCAAGTTAAATGGACCTTGAATCGGAGAATAAAGACCAAATCTAGGCGTAGAAAGAGGAAGTGAAGAAACGCATTGCCTAGTGCACCTAGATGACATCTCTACTGAAACAAATAAACTAGAATTTATGGGTACAAACATAGGAAACTAAATGTTGAAAATGACTAGGAAATCCATAGGAACAATCTTACAAAGACAAATATGCAATTAATTGGGTCAAAAATCCATATTAGAGCAAAGAGACAATGTAGGAAGGACCAACATAACCTTGAGAACACATAAGAATATGAGAAAGTGAAGTGAAACTAAGAATAAATCGTAAGAAATAGTGTGTGTGTGTGTTGGAAGCATTCCATGGAGTGCTTGAATGCTCCTAGCATGGGAAGGGCACTCAAGTAGTTCCTTCTATTCCTAAGTTATCATCAAGTGTTCTTTTAGCTTCTCAGATACTTAAGTTATCCTTCAAACGTAAAATATGTCTCTCTTAATGTAAAATCCCTTGAAATTCATCTAAAAAAGGGAATCTAAGCAAGAAAATGATGAACTCATATGCAGGCTGCTCTCTTTATGTTATCGGTACTTAACAAATTATGAAATTCATAAATTATTCGAGTAAACACAAAAAATTAACTCATAAATCTTTCAGAGAAATGATCTAAAAAAGAAAAATAATTGATATTTAGACTTAGGGACATTTCAAGAGTACATAAGATATAACAACCATAACATCAAACAATAGTGATCAATAATAAGGTGATCAATTTTCTCTTTGATCAATATAATCCATATTACTCATCTAGGTTATCCATTAAGTCATATCATGATCAAAATCAAAATCATTCTCATTCTATTTGACTTCTATTTAACATGAAACTCTTTGATTGTTTAAACACAATACTTAAACTCCCCCTTTGAATTTATTGTTATTTTTATCAAATGATCATAAATCTCAACAAGAACCAATTGTAAACGTGAAGGTGTTATCCTTAAATATAGAAAATTACCTTTCACGTACTAAGTAGTCTCTTCCACATTGGAGTTTTTCCAATTTGCAATTGATTACTTCCCTTTTTGGTTTAAATACATACAATATAGATTTGACCAAAGTAACCTTTTTCACTTCGAGCAATATGAATTATAAATTACATCAAACATTTGTATTTTAGACAACTTCACAACAGAAGTACCCTCGTGAGTAATAGAAAGAATATCTCAAGGCTCTTTAGTATGCTTAGATATTGTTATCCTATGAAACTCATTAGGACTCATACCATTAAATGTTGGTGAAAGCACTAGTGTTTACCTCATTGTCTTTATTATCAAGTTTGTCATATTCATGTTTGGGCTTTAATTCTCTAATGAATTTACTAGTTCTATTCAAACTTTAATGGAAGTCCCCAATCAAATTTACATTATAAATTCATCCTCTTTGCATCTCTAGGAAGAATTCTATTCAAACTTTCCAATAGGGATAATTGTTTTTATCAAAGTATGAAGGATTATTAATAGAAGATCTCACTCATTGTGATTCCATTAATTAAGATCAACCAGGGATTGAAAAAATTTAAGCTACACTAACACTAATTAAAATTTGGATCTTAGATCACAAAACTACCTCAAGAAAGCTCATAATTTTAGAAGGTGTACCCAAGGCGTAACCACTCCATAGTTATAGCATCTTGCTTGCCAAGATACCCTGTTCAAAAGGAGCATCTCATTTAACTTATTTTTCTTTTTAAATACTTTTATTCTTGAAATTTTTAATTGTATATTAAAATTTATATAATTTTATGAATTTTTGTTTAATGCTTCTTTTAAATGTTTGGAATCTTAAATTTTTCATTAATTGAATTAAATTTTGGATTATATCTTATAAAATCGATACGTCTCTTAGTTCAATTTCACTTTACTTATGCATGTGCCTTATGTTTTGCCTTGCGTCTAAGATGTAGGAGACTTTTGCACCTTAAGTGTGCCTTTTACCCTTTAAAACTATGAGGGTTATAGGTAAGTCCTCTTTTTATGACCAAAAAATTTAATTTTCATTTCTTTTGCAAGTCCTTTGATCAATACTAATATTCAATTATTAAAACAAAGAATAATCTTACAATTGACACATTGAAAACCACCTATAAAAGTGAAACTTTATAGATATACAAATCATGCACTCTCATCCACACCACAACCCTGCCCCACCCCCCGCCATGGGGATATGTGGTGGATTTGGGTACCACCAAATGGTCTGAAATGAAGTACGTGGCACAAAGGGAGACACACTCAGCTGAGGATGTGGAATGTGTAGGAGTCATAATCCTTGATAGTTCATATTAGCCACAACATTCCAGACCACCTTAAGATTTGATGGGTCTCGATCAACCCACTTTTGGTCAATGGTAAGTAGTCACCCTACTCAGTAAGACACATTTAGTTATAGTTGTAGTCGCAGGCCGTTATGGGATTGGCCCCATGACCCATTTGATCTTACTCCACAACAAATCTCAAAAGCAAGAAATGTTTGGTTTTTTTGAAAAATTTTGAGAGAAATAAAATAACCACTAAAAATATGATGGAAAAAATATTTATAATTTATAATTTTTTTTACCTTTTTACGTAAAAATTAAATGATTTTAAAATGCAAAAATTTTGAATTCGTTATATTTAATTTTCTTGAGTATTTTTTTTTTCCAGAAACCAAACATAAGATTTTGATTTTAAGTATTTTTTTTTCTTTTCCTTAGGATTTTCTTGAAACTAAATATCAATTTGATATTTTTTTCTTTCAAAAATCTTGCTCCAAATATAGGGATCTTTTCATTTATGTTAAAAATAAATTTGATTAAATTCATTAATCTTAATTAGAATTTTTATGGTTGCTTTTGAATAGTTTTATTAAAAGACTTTTTTATTTGAAAATTTTTTAATATAAAATTTTTTAAAAATTGTTTCTCATAAAAAAATTATTATTATTATTATAATTTTATATAACATGAAAATTTCCCTTGAAAATTTTATAATACTAATATTATTCTTAACCATTTTTAAAATTTAACAAGAATTACTTTTACTTCTTTTACTCTTAATTAGTGAAAATTAATAGATATCTTAGGATTTTGTTAAAACACAAATCTTATATTTGATTTTTTTTTTTTTAATTTGAGAAAAATATAACAAAAAGAAAATAGGGAAAAAAAATGAGGGAATAAAAAAATGGGTTATTTGATTAAAAGATTCAAAATCCAAATTTAAAATTCCAACTTTCCATTTTTTGAAAAATTTAATAAAAATATCTTTGTTGTTATCTCATAAAAATAACATTTTCTTTTAATTATTTTTCAAGCAAAACATTAAAGAACTAGACTCAATTTGATGGCGTGATTTAAAAATAAAACAAAAAATTGTTTTTAATTTTTTTTAAAACTGTTTGGTCATTATTCTTTAAAAACAAAGTAAACAAAGAATAAGTAAAAATTATTTTCATCTATTTATTAAAATAAAAGAAAAATATCAACCCGTCTAAACATATTTTTTAAAACTTATTTTTAAAAATTATTTTTAAGTTAAAAAAATAATAAACAATTTTTAAAAATAAATTTAAAAAAACATGGCCAAATGGGTCTTAGATTTACAAATAGGGGAATTCTTTTATCCATTTTAACCGATTAATTCATAAAAAAATAATAAGTTTAAAGTTAATATATTTCACTTATTCTCTTCTTTTATGTAAAAATTAAATAATTTTAAAATATCTAAAGTTTTAAAATTAAAACTATATTTGATTCCAAATTTTTATGATAAAGAAAATCTGCCAAAATTTTTTTTTAAAAAAAAATATTTTTCAGGAAAACAATATTTTAAGTTTTCCATTTTATACTTATATTTCAGGGAATATATGAAAATACGAAATCCACGTGTAAAGAGAAGAGAAGGGTAGCAGAGAAGTAGGGTGAGTAGGAGTGGCGAGAGAACATGTGAAGCAGAAACGGATAGGAGGGGCGTATGAGGCCATCTTTGGTCTTCCCACACAGCTGCAGATAACAAAATCCCCACTCCCCACTCCTCCCTCCTCCAGTCCTCCTTCACCACCCACTCCTACACCCACCTCCCTCTCTCTCTCTCGCTCTCTCTAAATTCTAGCCTCCTTCAATGGCAATTTCAGCAACTTCAGCTTCTGCTTCCACAAAGCTCATATACCCATCTCCTCCTCCTTCTTCTCCTTCTTCCTCAACCACTCTCGCTCTCTGCACCCCTTCTCCCCGTACCAGAAAACATCCCTCTAACCTCTCCTCCTCCTTTCTCAGTAAACCCTCCACCACCTTCCTTTTAACCCCCACCACCACTGCCACCACCACTCAGCGCCGTTCTTTCACTGTTCGAGCTGCCAGGGGAAAATTCGAGAGGAATAAGCCCCATCTCAACATTGGGACAATTGGCCATGTCGACCACGGCAAGACCACTCTCACTGCCGCTCTTACCATGGCCTTAGCGGCCATGGGCAACAGCGCCCCCAAGAAGTACGACGAAATCGATGCCGCCCCGGAAGAGCGCGCCCGTGGAATTACTATTAACACTGCCACCGTCGAGTACGAGACTGAGAACCGCCATTACGCCCACGTCGATTGCCCCGGTCATGCCGATTATGTCAAGAACATGATCACCGGGGCTGCCCAGATGGATGGCGCCATTCTCGTCGTCTCCGGCGCTGACGGGCCCATGCCCCAGACCAAGGAGCACATACTGTTGGCCAAGCAAGTGGGTGTCCCCAATATGGTTGTTTTCCTCAATAAACAAGACCAAGTTGATGACGAGGAGCTTCTGCAACTTGTTGAATTGGAAGTTCGTGAGCTTCTTTCTTCGTATGAGTTCCCAGGTGATGATGTTCCTATCATCTCTGGCTCAGCTCTTTTGGCTTTGGAAGCTCTGATGGCAAATCCCAGCATTAAGCGAGGTGAAAACCAATGGGTCGATAAAATTTATGAGCTTATGGATTCTGTTGACAGTTATATACCAATTCCCCAACGCCAAACCGATCTCCCATTTCTTCTTGCCATTGAAGATGTTTTTTCAATCACGGGTCGTGGAACCGTGGCCACCGGCCGTGTCGAGAGGGGTACGATTAAGGTTGGAGAGACAGTGGACATTGTGGGTCTGAAGGACACCCGAAGCACTACTGTAACTGGGGTTGAAATGTTTCAGAAAATTCTTGATGAGGCGCTTGCTGGGGACAATGTTGGAATCTTACTCAGGGGTGTTCAGAAGGCTGATATCCAGAGAGGGATGGTTTTAGCTAAGCCCGGTACCATTACCCCGCATACTAAGTTTGCAGCAATTGTGTATGTGCTAAAGAAGGAAGAGGGTGGCAGGCATTCACCATTTTTCGCAGGGTATAGACCTCAATTCTACATGAGGACTACTGATGTGACTGGCAAGGTGACATCCATTATGAATGATAAGGATGAGGAGTCTAAGATGGTGATGCCCGGTGACCGAGTTAAGATGGTGGTTGAGCTCATAATGCCAGTGGCTTGCGAGCAAGGGATGAGGTTTGCCATCAGAGAAGGGGGCAAGACTGTTGGAGCTGGTGTTATTCAGTCCATCATTGAGTGATACTAGGAAGCTTTGGCATAACAGCAAATGCTCTTCTTCACTTTTTGAGTAGTGTCCAAACTTCATATCTTAAGCTTTATGCATTTAGTTCCACCCTTTTATGGATCTTCCCGGATGTCATATATTCTGCAATTTTGTTATTCTTTTGCTTTGTGCCAATGTCTTAGTTTAGTTGGATAATATTCTTGTGATAATTCAATGTGATTAGCTCTGTTGCTTCAGCTGTTGTTGAGCCCTATCAGTGCCTAGTTGTTAGAACTTTTGCTTGGGATGGTTTTCCAACTATGCTAACATTTCCTTTTCCTTTTAAGAAACTTGATTCCTCCCCCCCACTTTCTTTTAGTGGATGTTTCTATGCTCATGAAACTGAAATAATAATCAAGACTTGCCTGCAACTCAGAAAATCCCACTCTGGGGCTTGTTTGGTTCACCTTGTGAAAGTTATTCTCAAAGTTGCATGTTTCCAAGACTGCAAATGCTTATAGCATATAACCTTAATGATTGATCCTCCTACTTGGTTTACTCCTCAAAATCCTTGGTTTGGTAGTTGGGACTAATCCTTCACTAATCAGACACAGAAAGTTGATGCATTTATTTAATACGGTTCCCTCACAAGGATTTTTTTATTTTATTTTATTTATAGGTAATTTTTTTCCCTATTGGGACTTGAACCTGGAACCTCCCACTTGAGCCAAGCCTCAAGGCATGCACTCTTACAAGGAATTTGTTCTGCCTTCTGAATAAGGAACTTGTCTTAACTGATAATTCAAGTTTTTATACCATAAAAAATATTCCAGTTAGTAGTTTATTGATTTGGTAGATTTTGTGGATTAATCGGTAGAAAAAGTGATTTTTTGCACATGTACATATGCTCCCTTACGGTGTTTTTACTTACAAGTGCTGGTCCCCCTATAAGCCCTCTTACTCTACTGGGAACTTAACATGTAAAATGAGAGTGAACCTGTCTTCTACTTAGCCTATTCTCAGTGTCATGAGGAGTTGTTCACTTGCTTTTTGCTTGGCTGCTTGCTTTTTCTTTTATATGTTCTCTTGGCCAGAAAGTCGTCTGATTCCTTTCATCTTCTCTTCTAATATTTTTTTTCTTCTGGAATTGTAGAATACCTCAAATCCATAGCAGGCAGCATCTGTAAGGTACAAAATGCATACAGGACAAAATATGCACTCAAGCATTGTTTTGAACTCATTAGTTTTTTTATGACTAGAAGGAACTTGATATTTTTATGTAGCATTACCCAGTTGTCAGCAGACCTGCAGATTAGTAGCTACTACAGAGAGTATATCATGCTGCTGAGCTGACAATCATAAAAATCATTACGTGGATTTTATTATGAACACACTAGGCAATTTGAAAATAGATGCTTACATGTGCTCAAATTCTTTTTACTTTGCCTTTCGTTATAATAAGATGCTCAGTTTAGAACAAAATCTGAATGATAGGCAGAATCCACCAAGCAAACTTTCTTAATTGTTACTTCTGTTACTTGTATCATTGTACTGTGGGGAAGTAGATTAATAGGCTTCATGTTTTACTAGGGCGATTACATAAGAATGATTTAAAGTGTTAAGTATATTTAAAGTAAATTGTCAATGAAGCTTAAGTTGTTTTAATTCAAGTTGTTACAACTTCTGGTGGAAACAAATAGAAATCAATGAGTTTCTTTGCTGGTACAAGATTGAAGAGGAAGCAGGGTTCTACTTGGTTCCAAGAACTGCTTGCTTAGCTTCTTACTGCATTATTCCTTCCATGTAACTTGGTTTTGCTTGTGGAAATGCATTTTTGTGCTATACCATTGCCTTTTTTTGATGGTGTAACCAATTAAGTTCGACTCAAAGAATCGTACAATTTCAATCAACCTGTTGCTTGTTTTGAAAAAATTCAATCTTCTAGGGGAACCAAATTTATTGTTTATAGTGATAGCTTTTCTGAGGTATGAATGTTTCTGACAGTCTTGTCTTGGCTCTACCTACAGTGAAACAGGTATTCAATCTTTGATAGATCCAGCTCATAGTTCATGTTACAAGCCAGAAATAGTATAAATGCATTCATGTTCCATGCATCTCCAACTTGCCCTACTACTACCCATACATGGGGATGTTTGTTGGCTGGGAAAATGTCTATAGCACGGCGAATTTGTAGCACATAGCCAGTAGTGTGTTTCCAATACCTTAAAGTGGGTGTCGCCAATGTTCCTAAATGTGTCTCTTGCCAACATTGGCTTCATTAAAATTTGGCATCATTTTATTAAAGACTGATCACTTGCCATAATAAAAGTTCAGAGGGTAGGTGAGGAACCAACTCCAGGAGCATAATGAGAAACTTTTGACTTCCCATTTGCAAGCCTTGTGTGGAAACCACCATATACATTTCTTCAGCTGGGGACTGCAAAGCTTAAAATGCAAACCGTTACTATATTTTCCAATCTAAACTACCATAGAGTTGATCCCTTTATGGTCAAGACACTGCAAATATTTGAATTTTGATTCTGCCCTCCAACCACTGCAGCCACCTCAGGTCAGTAACACTTGATCATCATCTTTATCTCATCAAAGTATTATGTGAGTAGACACAACCTGTTAGTGATGCTAGGATAACCAAGGCAACATTAGGCGATGGGCAGTCTTAAGAGCGGACAGAACCTACCGCTGATGCCAGGATAACTCTTCTTCTAAGAAGGCTTCCAAACTAAGTTCTTGCCCCAAACCCATCGGTTACCCACACCTGTTCTTCAGCCTAAACTAAAATAATGGTTTTTGGGGCATACTGAAATCTGCTGTCCATGAAATTTATACTTGGAAAATAAAAGTTTAATATTTAGGCTAGCTTTAAAACCAGGAGAGTTTGTTTTCTACATATTACAGAATGTTGCCTTCATACAGGCTGCAAATATGCGTACATATATAGATTGCTAGATAATAAATATGCATTGCCTAAAGAGTAGCCATAAGCACGCGGAATTCATTGCCCTTTTCCAGGACAATTCTTCTAGAAAACCAGATATAGGAACTATTTGACTTCCTAAATTCAAGCATCTGTAGTAAAACCCAGTAGCCGGGCACAGCATTGGTGATCAATGAGTGAAGTGGCCCTTGGCATTGTTGAAAATTCTAAATTCCGCAATGTGCTGACAGGGCAGAGGGTCCTAGAAAATGGTTGACCCAATCAACTGTTGAACAAAAATGGCTCTCTGCTGTCTCTCTTCATAATCTTGTTCTTGGCCTTCACTCGGTGTTGATGGCACAGTGCTGCACAAACTGAAAACATCAGCCACTTGCTACTTCTGAGTCATGATTCTCATGCATGCATGTAACAATTTGCATAATCATTTGCTTTTCTTTTCTCAATCAAGTCTTTAACATGTCATTACACAGCTAGTGAAAGTTATGTAGAGTAGTTACAGGGCCAGGTAGGAAGTCCATTCAACAATCTTTTTCAATAACAAAGAGCCAGGTAGGAAGTCCACTCAAGGATTCTTTTTTAATAATGAAAGGGAAGGCAATACTACAATAATAGTGTAAAACAGAAACAATTGCATAATATGAGCACTTCATTGGTTTATTCACTTGTGGAGTGCAATGAAAAGAAAACACATAACAAATTAGCCCCTCAAGCATTCTCACTCACATGTTGACGGCCATCCCAGGTGGGGATGGGAGTGGGGAGGGTGGAAAAAGACTTGAAGGTTTATGACATGTAAGAATTCTTCAATCCATTGGATGACATGGATAAAAAGTGTCAATATTTCTATCCAAGTCAAAGTAGCAAAAAAAGGTTGAAACAGAGTTAAATCATTCAGAGAATATCCTGGCCTTTTGGTGGTCTTCATTTGAGGGGGAACCTAATTGTACCAATGTTGGTTTCTCATCATTTTTAGATTGTGTTCAGATTCCTCACCAGGATTCGGATATAGGTTGCAAAATCAAGAGATTTACTATCCATAATTTAACAATCAGCATTCAAATCAATGTGAGAATGAAAGAAATCAACTTTCAAGAATTTCCAAATGTAGCGTATTTTACTTTTCTTTAAGCAGATTGTCTACCCACAAAAATTGGCAAGTTTTTACTGAAAAGAATGCCTAAAATCAATGCAGTTCATCATCAGTGAGGGTATGTGGTTGACAAATGGCTGTGGGGTGCTTGATACTGCTAGGTCTGGCTTCGGAAGGTGGTTGCAGGAATACATTAATGGGTTAGACTACTCAGAATGAGTTGCAAAATCTGATGGAATCCTGAAGTCCCTTCTCCTCTCCTCCCCCCACCCCCACCACCCGTCAGGATTTAGGAAATAACACCAATCCCCACTTACTTGAAATTCATGGATTTTCCAAACCCAGCACATCAGAATGACATCAATATCCAAAATCAAGGACCTGTTTGGGAACATTTTTTAAAATAGTTCTCAAAAACAGTTTTTGAAAACATTTTTCAAAAAAAAAAAAAGATCTCTACTGTTTTCTAAAACAAAAGTTTATTTACAAACTTGGAATGTTCTCAACCTATTTTTTTTTTATTTTATGTTTTTTAAATAACTTTTATATGTAATGTTTTATTTTCAATTATTCCCCATATTTATACAATTATTTTTTTAAAACAGTCCCCAAAAATCCAGTGAAAACAACCATAATATGTTCTTGGAAAACACTCTGTTTTTAGAACAATTCTCAAGCAACTTGTTTGGGAAACATTTGACAACCAAACATGTTTTCATGTCTTATTGTTCTAAAAAATAGAAAATTATTTTTGAGAACAGTTCCCAAACATAGCCTAAAACGCTCATCAGAATGATGGACTTGGATTTGTTGGAGGCTAATCCAAATGTAACCAACTAGTTTAAACATTTTAATTTTTAACCATATACCATCAACTACAAGATTTAAATCCTCTTTAAACTTTCAAGAGTTAGGAGGGGAATACCTTTTCATATCAGAAGCAAATGAGGCATTATCACTAGAGCATTTATCTTGCTGGTTGCCATCTGAAACAGATATACTGCAGAGAAACGGTGAAAGGAGTGGATCAGGTGCAGATTCATATGAGTTTCCCCTAGAGCCCAGAAATGAGCTCAATTCTCTAAGGGGGCTATTTGTCCAGGCACCAGATTTTTGAGACTTTCTCCTCCGCTGCAAAGAAGACAATAATGCTTAAATAGGTTATACACTATAATTGACAACCTGAAGATGCAACACCAGTGAATAATACCTTTAATGAATGGGCATGCTGCAATGTGAAATGTCCAATCACATCCTTTCCTAGATTTGCCGCACACAAGGGACAAACCTGAAATAGCAATGTTAAGATAGAGCTCAGAGCAATCAAACTGAGTTTTGAGGACCTGATGATTGTTTGCATGCTGCACTGTATGATGTCTAATCATGTTATCCCCCCTATTTTGCCACATCACATATTTGTATGGCTTCAATTCTTATCTTATTGACCAAAATGAAAAAATATGATGCATTAAACCCAATAAAAACTTTCTATTCTTAATTTTGCTATGCTCAAAATCCAGCACCTAATAGAGAACTGGAAAATATAGAGCTAAATTGCCAGACAGTTATCCGTTGTCAACAAGCCAAAACAGAAAAGTTTCCTGTCCACTTAAAAAGTGTAGCACATATAAAGAGAGAAGTTCATATGAAAACAAACATGTAAATGTTCACATACCGCATTTTTTAAGTCAAAGCAGTGCTCCTCCTGCAGATGGCTACAGAGCACTGGAATTTCAATGTCCACATAACAGAAGGGGCATGGGAAATAAGCTCTTGCGTCATCATCTCCTTCTGAATCATCCAAGATCAAATGATTATTTGTTTGATATACACAAAAGAAGGAAAAAAAAGACAAAAGGCAAAAAGAAAGCTGTCATACGGATAATATATTAAAAAATCTACCAACTACAAGTGACCAATGTATGCACAATGAAAGTGCATCATGGTTTTGGAGGGCCTGTCACCATTGAACCCATGATTTATTTCCCAAGCGCTACTCCTGGCTCAGCTAGATTTATTAACCTTAAGGTGTTCTGCAGAGGGGAACCTTTGAATGTGATTCAAATAGATGGGTTGATTGTCTTAGTTTGAGAGACCAATCACAGAGAGAGGGGGCTGAAGTGGGGGTCAAGGCATGGTGGGGCAGAGTGGGGACGACCCTCTGCCTCAGCTCTAATGATAAATATAATAACAAATGTACCATGATATTGACATCCAAATGAAATGTGTGTGGGGCAAAGTTGTTCGTAACCTTCTCCCTCTGCCACAATTAGATCGGTAGTCAAAACAAAAAGGGGAACCCTCTATGAGAAAGGGGCTGAAGCAAAGGCAGCAAAGCTGGATATCCACACTTGCCAGCAGCCAAGTTGCTTGGGCATCCACGAAGCCATGGCCACTAAGTTGCCACTATCCCTTATCATGGGAAGGGACTCAACACCGTGAATACCATACAATTGTGGAAATTATGGAGGAGAGAACGGGACATGTGGCGCTATATTAGTGGATCCCAATGCACCCATGTGGTTCAATGCTTTTGGGCATGTGGTGCTTAGAGAATTATTCATGTATCACAGAAGTCTCCTGCTTGTATAAAGGCATTTTTTGTCACTGGTCCATGTGGATAACAAAAATGGAAGAACAAAACCAAATGAAATTCAACCAATAAGACTGTCACATTAAAAATGAACAAAGAAAGGAGGAAAAAAAATAGAGCATGGAAGGGATTGACCACTTAAGGTGATTCACCTCTATAAACATTTCAATTTCAATAGCCATTAACATCCAACAAAATAAATTTCATCTTCGTTATTGTTCACAGCTTTTTAAGGGTCCACATTAATTCTCAGCAATCCTAATTTCAGCCATGAGACAAATATAGAAAATTCTGATATTGTCTGTTCAAAAATAACATCTCCAGCACATGTGCTATAAAACAATACACAAATATCCACTAATGTGCCAGACTCCTAAGGTATTCCTACAATTGCCGTTGGTCTAAATTACCAAACCAGATTTTTTGGATTTTATGTTTATGACACCATCAGAAATGACTTCTTTGAATCAGCATATGATTATCTATTTGACCTTTTAGGAAATCATTAAAAGACCACTTTTCCTTGCTAAGGAAAAAGTTTTCATTGCACAAATTAAAACCTAAAAGAAAATCTATACATGGCCATCCATATGCATACTATATAAAGGAGGCACTCAGTAGTGCCAGAAAGCAACTACCCATTTTGAATAAGTGAGTAAATTCTGCATGAGATCTCAGGGAAGTGTTACGCTTGCTTACAACATCTAGCAGAGATGCCTCCAAAGTGGATTTCTCTGTTGAATCTTGAGAAGATTCTTAATGCATCATGTTGATTTTCAAAAGACAAAAGACTCAAAGCATCCTACTCACTGAAAGCATGAGAGGCATGAGCCACATGTCTGTTTCTTACCCTCATCCTGAATCCTAAGTATTGGAAAACCAGCCGACATGGATGCAAGCTCTGGTTTCTCCTCCATTATTTCAATCACCATTGCCTGAAGGTCCTCTATAGACATGAATACATCCAAGATATCCTTAGGTATCCTTTCAAGATGTTTACAATGTTGAATCAGCAGCTCTTCATGTTGTTCAAACTCATGGTTGCCCACCTTGTCAGGGTAATTTCTCATGCTGATTGCTTACTTCACAAAATACTGAAGGAACAGAGAAAAAAGAAGATGGAGGGGGACCAGGTGTTGCAAATGGGTTATGAGATAGAGATTCTGGGAAGTTTTTTGGATCCAAATCCGCTTGCCTTTTTAATCACCATGAGAGTGAAAAGACTCCAATTAAATGAATTTTCTTCTCCAATTCAAGGCTTTTTAAAAGAATTCATACCGACCCTTACAACCCAAGTTTCCTAAATTACCAAGATACAACCCAGTTTCTCTATTCTTAGTAACAGATAAGAATATCTGGCCACCCTAACTATAGAGACTTCTAAGATTCTCTAATCCTAATAAAAGAAAATAACAAAAAAGGTGGCCAGGATTTATATTAATAGGAGGACCCTAACCAAATAGGAAAATTAAAATCATAATCAATTATTACTACCCAGGGAAGAAAACCCCAGATATAATGCAGCAATTTTGGAAAAATTATACGTCAAACTCACTCTTTATTGAAAACACCACAGATTTTAGAATCAATTGGTAATTCTAGCAAAACACCCACACCACCCCCCAAAACTATATCTATATATTTTAATGATGATTATAATCAATCAAAATCCTCAAACCCAAGGTAGTGAAATCTCCAAATTACCTTTCAAAGAAAAAGAACAGAAATACCAAAAACATTTTCTAAAAACAGACGTATGAATGAACCCAGCAGTGGAATCTCCCAAATTTATTTGTCAGTTCCAATTAACAATTAAAACCCAAAAAAGAAAACCCAGGAAAAAACCGAAAACGTTTTCTAAAAACAAAAGCATGGCAAACCCAGAAAGCAAGGCACAAGAAAAGGGGAAAAAGTAATCGAAATAATACCAGAGTTGAGGCGAGCAGCTTGGACAGCAGTGAGGTGCTTGGCCGAGTGAACCCTTGAAGCCCAGAAGTCGTCCATGATGGTGAGTCTCCGGCGAAATGGGTCGGCGGTTTCCGGCGAATAGGGTGAGATTCCGGTGAGTCAGTCAGTAGATGGGAAGCTTTCTCATCAGTTTGACGGGTGGTGACAATCAAAGTGGTGTTGCTGAGGACACTTCCCTTGTGGGTCTGACTCATTTGTGAAGCCTTTTCTGTCACACAAAAGCTACAACATGGATGACTGACACGTGTAATTCGAGAAAATTATAATAATATTTCCCGAGAAAATATTTGTTTATGTGCAATGCATCCATCAACTCAGATAAAGGGCCTTTGCTGTGTGTGGCTCATGGAGATTTCCCCGTTCTGTAGAAAAAAAAATGTTGCCATTAATAGAACTTAAATGATGCTTTCGCATGAAAAAGTCTACTAACTCTTAAACATTTGGATAAAAAATAATAATTTTTAAAAAATATTTACAATTTTTAAAATATTAAAAATTTATTATTACCTCAAATTTTAAAATTTTTAAAATTATAAAATAAATTTATACTTATACTCCAAAAGGACTCTTAAACCCCCCACCCATAAGCCATAAGGTGTTGATTAAAATTTTAAAAAAAGGAACTATATTCCCTTTGCCCCACTTACGTTAAACTATCCTATCACGAAACCTACTACTCACGTGCCGCCTACGTGCTCCCATGAATCATCCCTATAAGGAATATTAGCTACACTAAAACCCTTTGATGTGAAAGTTCATGAAATATACGAGTTGGGTGATTGGGATGAGAGAAAATCAATATTGAAAAAAGTGGGAAAAACAACAAATAGTAATACAAATTATTAAGATCATAATATATGTATTGAGATCAAATCCTGTAATCTTAAACTCTCGGGTATAACCATGTTCATGATTATACTTTCTTTACGTGAAAAAAATGTTAAGTTTTTCTAAAAATTGGTTATTATTATTATTATTATCGTAATGTTGATACCATTACCGAGATTTGCATCCATTGAAGTTGAGGTTGAAGAATTAATTTTAAATTTATGTATTTATTATTTAATCAAATAATTTTTTGATGTTGGTGTCCCTGTGGACCAATCTTTGGCTTGCTACTTTATACATGGACTACCAATTGTGAATTACAGCAACTTACTTTTCACGTGCCGCCCCATGTGCACCCAAGTACATCAGAACCCATGATGCCCCAAGTCATAGAAAATGAAACAAGAGGATGGGTGTGGGTAGGGGTCTCCAAAAAGCCCGCGGCCCGCGGCCCGCTTTAGGCCCGGCCCGGCCCGCAGGGCTAAAGCCCGGCCCAAGCCCGCCGGGCCCGAGCCCGTTTATGGGCGGGCCGGGCCGCGGGCCTAAAATTAGGCCCGGCCCGGCCCGTAGGCCCGCCCTTAGGCCCGCCCATTTAAAAAAAAAACTACAAAAATAAAAAGTATTAAAAAAAATATTCATTTCAAAATTTTATTCATTGAATGTATAATTACATTTAAAAATGTGGGAAAATTTTACATCACTACAAAATAAATACATCCCAACTAGGTTGGCACCTATTTATTTGTCAATCATTTGTATTTTTCAACCACAAAAAATAAAAATAAAAATATAATATACATTTAGTCATTATTTTCTGGCGGTGATGGCGAACTATCATGCATCCATGAAGATCTTGATAGTTTTAAAGATTCCATATCGACAAGCATCTCTGTTTCTCGAATGGAATCGTACATCCTTTTTTCTGCAATTTCCCAATCTTTTACACATATCCCTGCTTCAATAACGTCTGGCGCTAAGTTGCATCGTTTTTTACTAATAACTCTTCCACCTGCACTAAAAGCAGCTTCTGATGCAACTGTACTCACAGGAACTGTTAGTACATCACGAGCAATTATAGAAAGCACAGGATATTTGTGTTGATGTGATTTCCACCATATTAAAATATCAAAATCTTCTTGATCTTTAAATGGAATTATATCAGTATTAAGATATTTATCTAAATCAGATGTATTATTTGGAGAACTATTTGTTGTCTTTTTTCGACTTTTCAACATTTCTAGAGCTCCTTTATAAAAAGATGAGGAGTTTGTAGATGTAGGTGGTAATTTATTAGTATTAATATCATTACCATATTTTTCTTTATAATAGTTATATAAATTATATAATAATGAATTTATTTCATTTTTAATTTCTTCAATTTTTATTTGGTCATTAAAATAAATAATTGTTAACCATTCATCCAAAGCTTCAAATTTCAATCTAGGGTCCACAATTAAAGCAATATAAAAAATTAAAAGTATTTCTCCCCAATATTTTCTAAATTTTTCTATCATTGCAAATATTGTATCATTAAATATTTCAAAACTTAAATATTTTTGAAGTACAATAAAAATATTAGTTATTTGCATAATAACTCGATTTGAAGTTGGATAATATACACCACAAAAAATGTTTGTTGAAGTATCAAAAATTTCAAAAAGATCTCTTAAAAGATCCGCAACATGCCAATCATAATCACTTAATGCATCAATATCTGCATCACAATCATTGTTAAGTAATTGTATTTCATATAATTCGACTACTTTTCTATATTTTGTAATATTTTGTAAAAGTTTATATGTGGAATTCCATCTAATGGCCATATCCAAATTTATATTTTTTCTTTTCATATTTAACATTTTGCAACAATCAAAAAATAATTCATGTTTTGCTTGAGAACTATTAATACTATATGCAATGCCTCTAATTTTTTCCAATGTATCATCAACATTTTTTAATCCATCCTTTACAATTAAATTTAAAATATGTGCACAACAACGCACATGAAATATTTTAGCATGATCATCTTTTACTTGCCAATATAGTTTTAGTCTATTTATTGCTGCATCATTATTAGCAGCATTATCTAATGTTACTGTCAATATTTTATCACGAAGGCCTAAATTTATAATTTCTTCATTTATTAAAGCTGCTATATTTTTACCACTATGTGGAGCATTTATTAATTTAAATGAAATTATTCTTTTATTTAATTTCCATTCATTATCAATGTAATGAGCAGTTATACATAAAAAACCAGTGTGAGTTAAAGATGTCCAAATATCAGATGTTAAACAAATATTTCCTTCAAAATTTGCAAAAAAAAATTTTTAAATTTCTTTTTGTGTATAAATTTTTTTCATAATATCTCTTTTAACTGTATTTCCAGACCAACCTTTAAATTGAGGATTAATACCTCGTTGAATTGTTCCTACAAAATCATGAGTTTCCATCATGTTGAAAGATTGTTCTGCTCTTATTATATAATCAATCATTTCTTCACGACAGTTAGATTCATCATAAGAAAATGTTTTTAAATTTCCACTTTCATTTTTACCTAATTGCATATAATTTCTAATATCTACATTATTTTTAGTTTTACAATTTTCGTGATGTCTTTTTAAATGACTTGTGCCTGCATTTGAGCCATCAGTAAGAAATTTATTACAAATTTTACATTTTGCTTTTATTTCTTTTTTATTATTTTCTAAAATTATTTCTACTCTATCAAAAAAATTCCATATATTTGAAGTAAATTTTTTGTTTGATGATATTTCATCACATGGACTAGATGAAGAAGCACTTGTTGTCATATTATAATTATTGATAAAATATTATGCCAAAAATAATAAAGTAATAAATATAAAAAAAATGTAACAAAAAAATAAAGTAGTAGGGGTGAAGTATGTTACTCAATTAGAGAACCGATGCAGAAATTCCTAGCAAATTTAAACTCTTGGAGCCACCAATGCTTGTTTTGCACCACCAACAATATTGTATAATTTGAGGGAAAAATAAAAAAAATTGAAATATTGTAGAATGTGAGAGAAATAGAGAGAGAAATAGAGAGAATTTGATGAAAAAATGAAAAGGGAGAAGATGTATTTATAGGAAGGTTTTTTTTTTTAAAAAAAAAAAAAAAAAAAAAAAAAATTGGCCATGTGACCGTTGCCCAACGGTCACATGGCAGCTAGGAGCATGGGTTGGACTGTTGGAGCCTTTAATTTTTTTTTAAAAAATAATATACTTTATGTTATATATATATAACTAACTCTAACATTTAACACAAAAGTAATGTGGCTTAGTTGGTTAGAGCCTTTACTTTGAACCATGAGGGGAGGGGTTCGAATCCCCCCCTCTCCATTCATTTCTAAAGCCTTTTGGCTTATTTAAAAAAGCCCAAGGCTTGGCCCGCCAGCCCGGCCCGCCAGCCCGCCCGCCAGCATGGCCCGCCAGCCCGCCCGCCAAGCCCGGCCCGCAGCCCAGCCCGCCCAGCCCGCGGGCTCATAGGCCGAGCCGCGGGCCGAAGATTTTTCCCTGGCCCGGCCCGGCCCGAGCTGGGCCGCGGGCCTCCTATTTACGGCCCGGCCCGGCTCGGCCCGCCCGTTGGAGACCCCTAGGTGTGGGTGATTGGGTCTAAAGAAGAAAAATACAAAAAGGAAAACATAAATAAAAGACGAGTTCCATAGTAGGCGACCCAACTGGGATATGGGCGTAAACCATTACACTGGACAGCTTAAAAGTTATTTGGGTCAGTGACTGTGCATTACACCAAGAAAAGGGGAAAGAAGAAGAAAAAAAAAAATATGAGGAATTATTGCTGAGGGAGGATTGCATGGTGGCCTAAAGGGGAATGGTAGTGCTGGGCCTGCTGGCTCGCCACTTTGGGGTTTAACTGACTGTTTTGGGTTGGCTACGCTTCATAGTGTGTATTGGAGACAACGTTTACAGCGGTAAAGTGTATCCCAATGATGATTTGCATTGAAGGGGTGACGTTAGATTTTACCCCAACAAAGAAATTTAAAATAGTATTAATTCTGAGTCTATATATATATTTATAGGCTATCTTTGTATCAATAATTGATTGTGAATCAATTTTTTGTTAGGTTTGATTCTTGGAAAATATTATGGAAAGAAAGAAAAATGTAAAAGAAAATGAATTTTTTATGTTTGGTTGTGGTATAAAAAATATCAAAGGAAATAAAATATAATTAAAATTAATTAAAATTTTATATATTTTAAATTATTTAATTTTTTTATTGACGAATTAAAATAAGTAAAATGAATTTAAAATAATAAATAAAAATAATTTATCGACTTTTAATCATTTTTTATTTTTCTGCCTAAGCATGTTTATGTCTATAATATTTAAATTAACGCTAAAAAAAAAAAAAAAAAAACCTAAGAACGTTTATACCGTATAGCTGCTAATATCATATTGTGGATAGTATAGTTACGTTGAAAGGTAACTTTGATCAAATTGAGAAGTAATCTGATCATAGTAAAGAAGCAAATCGTATTGTTTAAGAAGCAATTTGGTCCATTTAATTACATAGCTCAATAATATCTAGAAAATAACTTCTTCATGTTAACAAGGGCACTTGATTGGTTATTTCCTAATTTGATCCAATATAAGAATAATTAAGAATTGATTTTTGCACCATGCAACCACTAAAAAAAGTTGAAAATATCATATTAACATGGTACTACGTGTGCATTATAGCTTTATTATCGAACTATAACAAAATGCATTAATAGAAATTAAGGATGTTTCTAAATTGAAGCCCACAACATGGTACCATGACTAAATTATTAATCATGTTGAAGAGATAATCTAAATCACTTTGTGAAGTAATTTGTCTATATTTGAAATGTAATTTGACTTAGTTACATAGTAAATTTAGAGTATGTTTGACAGTGATTTTAGGAAATGTTTCGAACATTTTTAACATTTGAATGATAAAAAATTTTAAGTATTAAAAATGTTATAAACGTTTTCTATAATCATTATCAAATGGACTCTTAGTTATTTATAGGATATAATTTAAAGTCTGTTTGGCAAGTGATTTTAAAAAACATTTCTAACATTTTTAATACTTAAAAAATTTTATCATTCAAATATTAGAAATGTTTTTTAGAATAACTACCAAACGCACTCTTAATCACATTTGATGTAATTACTTTTCAATTTACTTAATATGAATTCACCATTGAAATGTGAGGCTATAGCACAATCACTCCCTTTATATGTGTTGACAACTTGCTTCACCAAGCTAGCCAGGATGGCTAGATATGTTCACTCCTAGTACATTATATCCAACATCACATAAAAAAAAGTTTGACATTCTATTATGAGATTGGTACATTATTTCTAGGCTAGATAATAATTAAAGAAATTGAAAGGAAATCAAAGAGTCGTGTTTTTTAAAACTTGTTTTTAAAAATTATTTTTAAGATGGAGAAAAAAATGTTTTTTTTAATTTTTTGAAAACAATGACTAATTATTATTATTATTATTATTATTATTATTTTAAAAAACTTGTTTGGATAAAGAAATTGATTTTATTTTTAATAACTATGTTATATAAAATCATTTTCAAGTTAAATTTTATTAAAAATGAATAAATAAATTTTAAATTGCATATAAATTAAAGATAACTAATTTTTAAAATTCTAATGAAATAAAAATTACTATAAAATTGAAAATAATTTTAGTATTCATTTTTTATTGAGAGTTAAATAAGTAGCTTGATTGATTTTTTTTTTTTAATAGGAAAAACAAAAAAAAATACCAATTAGATTAGGTAACACTTTGGGCAAATGCGGTTTATTTTTTGGTTGAGCTTAGGTTGACTATCAATCAAACCCAACCAATCCAAGTTGTAACCCTACCTTCATGGTACTATAGTGTGGATCCTCAATTTTGTTCTAATAGTATATGTTATTCATCGTATTATTACCCCTCACCTTGTGTCTTCGTGTAGAACTCACTAGGATCCCTTTTTGGTTATTTGTTTGTCACGTTCCTTAGTGGTCTATTTGTTATTTAATTTTTGAAACTTACTTTTAGGCCACTTTTAGATACCTTTTGAAGGGATTTTTTAGATTTGCAGTGTGACTTTAGTGGCACCCTAGGTTCCCTCAAAGTTTCATCATATTTGGAGCTCATTCAAGCCTTTTTTGTGCAACCCGAGACTTTTTTTAGCCAAACTGGTCAAAAAAGACTGACTCAACTAGTTCCCTCAACCAGTTAATAAGATTTTTCCTTTTTAGCCTCTTTTCAACCTCTTTTTGAGCCCTATATTTTTTACCCTTCTTTGGGGGCTCCTATAGTTTGTTTTGGAGGGTTTTTGTGTCCTTTAACCTTGGGTTAGTAACTCTTCAGGTTTAGGTTTGGATTTAAAGAAAATTAAGCCTTGGTAGAGATGGTGATAAATATCAAAATCTCCACTCTTTCTTGCGTAGAAGAAAGGGTCTTGGGGCTCATTTTTAGGGACTTCTCTCTTGGTTTTTTAAAAGGAAACTCTGCCCATTTTTCTAGAGGAGAGGTTCCTAGAATTTTGGAGAAATCTTAGCTTGGAGGTGAAGTTATGCATACTATGATTTCGCTTGTGAGAAGATTTTTAGTAAGTTCTCTTTAGCTCTGATTTTTGTGCTTATTTTTAGTTTATTTTCCTCCTTCTATTGATTCTTGATATGACATGTATATTGGGTGTGGATATTGAAAGCCCCCACATTTGCTTGTTGGGTTTTTGCTTTTCATCTTTAGATTTTCTTTTTCGTTTCTTCACCTTATTCATCTTGATTATTATTTGATAAGATGTTTGATATCTTACTTATATTATTGCTCAATGGTTTTTCAAGCCTTACTTAATTTGGTTTTGTTATGTTTTTTTCCTCTTTTTGAAGCTCATTTACTAAATCAAGACATGAGGTTTATTTGGATTTGAAATCTTTGATCACTATAAGAAAAAAGGGCAATAATGACGCTTTTTAGGCGTCAATAAATGTATAAGATGACGCTTCTTGAAAGCGTCCTTTTCGCCCCTGTTAAAGAATGGGTGCAGGCAACCATGTCGCTTTTAGAAAGCATCATCTATAAAAGCACTTACATTGACGCTTATCCAAGTGTCATCTTTCCAAAAGCATGACATTTTTTATGTACCATTATTTCCACCAAATTTTCAATGTTTACACTTTTAAAGTGTCATCTTTAATGTTCATTATCTTTAACGTTTTATAGAGCGTCATTATTGATCTGCCTATATTAACACGTACACTAACGCCAAGGAATATCCAAAATATGTCTATTTTGACACTAAAAAAAGTGTCATCTTATGTGGATAATAATATTGAAAATCCCCCTATTGAAATGATATATTTTGTATGTCCTGTTATATATAATTTTGGCTGCATGATTTTTTATAAAGTACAAAACAATAACTTCAATATTAATAACTATATCTTCCAAAAGAAATTGAATAAATTTGGGAATAATATCATGATAAAGAACTAATGCTACATAGTTAATTAATACGTAAATTTGTAAATGTATCAAAATATTTACAACAAGCATATTTTCCAACTTCAACATAAAATAAGTATACATGTACCAAAAAACAAGGTCTCTAAATTCCTTATCAAAAATAATATTACACAAAGAAGAAGAAGAAGAAGCCAAAAGTATTCTTGTTAGTTGCATATCCACTCTTGAACTTGAAATATTTTACCTGTATACATTTAAAAAAAAAAAAAAAAAAGCAATAGAAGAAACAAATTATGTTTAGTTAATATACATGCAATGAAAGTTAAATTTAAATCCATAAATGGTCCATGAAAGAAGTGCAAATGAGAATAACTTGGTATTTAATGAGATGTTATGCTTTAATGAAGATGAAAAATTGTTTAATTTGATACTTATTTACAAAATATTAATAGACTTTTTAGTTCATTATTAAGTTAGAGGAAATAAGTTAGGCTTTCAATGGTATAAATTCTACAATATGGAATGTAATATAATATTTTCTTATCTATGTCTAACATATGAAACTCATTTCTCATAAATAAATATATGAAGATACCAATAGGTATGCTTTATAATTAGTTTCAATCACAAATCATCATATTTAGTAATATAAAACATTAAATATTAACCATTTGCAAATGCCTTACACTACAAGGCAAATGTCAAAAGATGACGCTTTTTAAGTGTCAAGATAGATATAAGATGATGCTTTTTAAAAGCGTCATATATTAGACTGTCATCTTTTTAAATCGCATATGTTGACACTTTTTAGAAGCGTCATCTTCTTTGCACGTCAACCATGACGCTCATAGTAAGTGTCATTATTTGAAACATTGACGCTTTATAAGTGTCATCATATGTTAATAATTTCATCATGTCAATATTGACACTCAATGAAGCGTCATTGTATAGGTAGAAGCAACATTGACACTCAATATAAGTGTCATCTTATAACTTTTTATTTGTAGGAGCAACGTTGACACTTAATAAAGTGTCATTGTATAGGTAGAAGCAACATTGACACTCAATATAAGTGTCATCTTATAGCTTTTTTTATTTGTAGGAGCAACATTGACACTCATAATAAGTGTCATCGTATAGCATTTTATACCTTGACACTAAAAAAAAATGTCATGTTTTTTTAACATCAACCTTGACGCTTTTGAGAAGTGTCATCTTCTGTTTATTCAAGTAAAGCATGACGCTTTAAAAAAGCGTCATCTTATCTCATATAAAATTTTAATAGCCTAGAAATTAAAATGTCTTAATTATGCCCTGTTTTATAATTTTCTATCAACAATTAAATTAATAATGAAAACTTAATTTAAGAATCTCAATTGACAAAAAGTATCAAATATGGTCTTATTTTTTCACTATTACAATTTATCCATAAACATCATACATAATCAACAACTAAAACCAACAATTTTACAACTTCTTCTTCAACTTTGAATTGTTCATAACCTTCACTACATCTAGTTTTACATCATTTTTCTTCCAAGTGCAAAAGGATGGTTGTAACTCACTTTCTAGATGCTCAATCTGCAAAATAATTGAGAGGGTTACATATTTATTAGTATTAACAAATAGTTAAGAAGCAACTTTGTAAATGAAATGTGTATATGCCAATTTTTAAATTTCCAAAATATCTTTCTTCCATTGCAATAAATTTCAAAATATCAAAAGAACTCAACAAACTCCAATAATTTTATTACACCAAATTTCTAAATATTTTAGAACTCTTATTCTATTTTTTTTTTAAAACAGAAAAAAAAAAAAGTTTTTATGTCATTGACTATTTTGGTATGATTTTTATCTTATTTATGAAACTTCAACCATTAACATCTTCTCATTCTTCTTATAGGTTGTACAAGACATTAGATGTTTTGCATGAGAAGGAACTAAGGAATGAAAAAAAAAAAAACAAAAAAAACTAGAAGTCCGAAAAATTATAAAATTGTAAATTAACATATTTATGTAAAATTATAAAATTGTGTTAAAATATCTATGTTCTTCTTATTGTATTAGTATATCAACATTTAATAATATGAGGATATCTATGATCTAAATATGGAACTTGCATGAAATGATCTCTAAACATGGAATTGATTCATAAAACTTACAATAACCACAACATGTTACCTCAAAATTCTTTTGATGATATATTTTGAATTGTTTGTGGGTGTCCTTCATCAAGAGCAGTAGTGACGTTGTTAATAGAATGACCTATGCCTTTTTGTACAACCTGAAGAATATATAATAAACAATTTAACAACCAATTAGTAAGAGGTGTTATTTCCTTCCATAGGCTTATTTGTAAGAAGTCTTATACTAACTTCCTATTTTTTATGTAAAAGAAAATGGAAGTACAAGATGTTATAGACTTTAAGCCCATTAGTATAGTAGGAGACCTTTATAAATTTAGATTAAAGAAGTTTATAAAGCTAGTAATCTTAAAGACCAAAAATGCTTTTGTAGAGAATAGACAAATTCCTAATTCATGCACATGTAATGAAACTAAAGGCTCTACGAAAATGAGCTTGGACATGCAGGAATTTTTGTAGCTATGCTATTGTAAGATTTCTCCAAATCTAACTGATAATAATTTGTAGAGGAAATATACAAAAGTTGTTACACCTACCATGTCTACTTGGCTTCACCTCTCAATATGCCAACTATACATCAATCATAATAGAGCAACCCCCAAAATGATCCATATTGAAAACACTGCCAACTAGGAGTACAAAGATATACATTAACAAATTATCATTGTGAATAAATCCATTATAAAATTAACATTAACAAAATATTGACTACATCTTTAAAAGAATATGAAGTTGTATTAGACTATAAGTTATAAGAGGTACCTTCAAACATGAGTAATGATTAACTGAGTCACTAACATAACCCAATCTGATCGAACTTCATTAATTTCCATTTCACTATATGATTTCTTCCCGCAAAACTGAATTGGAGTGACATATACAATTCACTAAGTTCAATTGACCAAAAAAAAAAAAAAATGCTATAGTAAAATGACCAACCATATGAATTGAATTGAGTGCAAACCTTTGATGTTAGTTGGTTTGGATTAGCAACTCATTTCTATACAATATGCAATCATTGGGACATGCATGTATTTTCTCATATTCCATTCCCAATGTATTCAATGTTTTTTTTGCTTCATACATAGACAGAGGCAACTCATTGTTTAGAGGCAACATATCTCCAAGAATACTTAAAAGCTTTGAAAAGCTTTTATCAGACCATCCATATCGTGCTTTCAGGTTGTATAATTTGACCAATGCAGATAACTTTGTAAAGTTTCTACAACTAGGATATAAAGGTTTTTGAGCATTTTCAAGTAATGTTTCAAACAATTTTGGGTCATTCTTACGATCATCATATGCAACTTGAACCATTTCTATTGTACTATCCACATCGTTAAATTCAACTGTATGATGCCATTCTGCCCTACTAGTTGGTGGTCCACTTGGAGCAGCGTCTCCATGCCAATACCATGTATAGTAACTCTGATCAATTCCATAGAAGAATAAATGTTCTCTAATTTTTTGAGGAGTGTGGAATATCATATTACCACACTGAAGGCATGGACATTTAATGGAGTTTTTATATGTGGAATATTGTAATGCAAATGCGATAAAGCTTTCTACCCCATCTGCATAATCCTTTGATCTCCTATCCTTTGACATCCAAGAACAATCCATTTGATGTACAAGAGATAAACACAACTCCTAGATACCACCAACAACTAAAGTTATTAATAAAATCCTATTAATAGGCTTAAAATATATAATCTACCAAATTAAAATTTCCCACATTGTCACAAAACTTAGACCAATCCAAAAAACGACAATGTGCAAGTCATCTAACAATAAGCACTATGACAAGAAACATAATTAGTATATTAGGTTATTCAATATTAGCATAAAAAATGGATCTTAGTGCATTCATGATGTTTGCTTTATTCATGAATAGGAATGAAAAGCAAGATCTAACTTTTAGTCTTCTCTTATATTATTAAATACACCAAGTTTGAAAATTCTAAAAACACATAACCACAAGAGACAATGATACCATGAACTAAAACAATTAACGAATGGAACTAAGATTCGAATGAATAGAAGCAAGTGATTTATACATGATTTAGGCATTCTAACATCTCCAACATCCTTAATTAGGTGGTGGTTCATATCCCATATAGGAATACATAATCCCTATGTGTCAATTGCCAATATACTTAAATTCATTTTAAAGAAATTTCGGCAGCATTTCCCTATAGTTCTCCAAGTACACAAAATGGATAAGGCACAATATGTGACCTTGTCCAAATATGAACCCAGAGAACAAAAAGAAAGACTACCAAATTTTCTAAAAATTGAATTAAGAACAAGCAATTAACTTCATAGATATCATGTTTTCTTATACTGTCCAACTGGACAATTCAAACATCATTTGCAGAGAAAAGATCTTTATCACATGGAAGACAAATTTAGTAGTTGTCAACTTGAAACTGGCTTAAATATACCCACATTTCACATTTTGACAACTTATTGTCTTAGTATGTAATAAGAGAAACTTCTGTCTCACAATGATACTTGAATGGGAATTCTAAGGTTTCATGCATGCATAGTTAATTAAAACTAAAACATAAATACTTATTAAAATATTACATCTAGTTATGTATTATAAATTATTCATATCAATTGCAATGGTAAGAATAGGAAAATATTGTTTGTAAGCATCACATTTTAGGCCTAAGTTCACAAACTTGGCTAAATCCATTAAAGACCCACTACATAAAGTTCATGTTAAAATTGGTTCATCTCCAACCCCCAAAATGATTTATCAAAGTTACTCATTTTTTAGAGTCTTGATTAATTAGATAATCAATATAGATACATATAATTTTATTAATATAATATCATGATATTTTTTTCATTTTGTTTTTAGGCTTAGACTTGGGTAGATTTCCCAAGTAAGGCTAAAGTAGAGCTAAGCCGCACCTTGACATGTGTTCTACTTATGTTGGGGGTGACCATTCTAGTTTGTGGTCATAAGTGGGGTGTCAAATCTCAATTAGTTTATTGAATAGATGAACCAAACATGACGTTATTATTAATTAGATAACATGTTGAGTAACCCATTTAAAAATGAAGTTGAATAGCATCTTTTGTAACATAAGAAATGAAGCCTATGTCAGATTGTGAAGCTTAAATTAGTAGTAAATGTTGCACTTCACTCGGGATGTCGGGGGTTGAGCTGCCCGGTCAGCTCACGGGGGTTGAAGGGGGCAGTGCCCCCTAAAGAATTTTTTTTTTATTTAATTCGAAAGCCACATGATTCTGCTCATAGGCAACAATTATTGAGTTCCATGACACTACATCCCTTAATAAAAATTGTTGAAAAACTTTCTATGCATTCCAAGAGCCCATATCTCGAAATGGCATTTCATCAAACAAGTTATAGGCAGTACCTACAACTCCATGGAAAGCAAGCTCCTTTCGGCATGAACCATTGTACACAAATGGAACAACACGAGAACCATTTCCAAATCTTCTAGAGAACATAAGAACCAGAGAACAAAAACAGAGGAAAGACACAATTGAGCCTAAAAACAGAGGTATAGTATCTTTTTATCGGAGATGCAAACCAAGAAAATAACTTATAATAAACAAAAACCACAACAGATTTACAAGCATTCACACTCAAATCCCAGAAATTAATAGTGAAGAATGTGAATCCATGGGAAAACGAGAACATATGGGCTCGTACCCGACAACTCTCTCTTTTGGGTTTTTTCTTCTCCTTTCTTTTCTTTCCTCTGTTCCTTTGGTTCTTCGACCTTTCCTCCTTGCTTACCTCTTCAACCGAAGGCACCTGCCTTTGCTTCCTCTTGCCTCTCCCAACCTACGAATCTAAAAAACCCTAGCTTTCTCTCATATCTCCATTCATTTCCTTTCTCTCAATCCAGCACCCAAATAGTCAAATCGGTGGAACATCCATGAATGCTATCTTCTTGATTTGGAGTAAGAACTTCATTTTCTCAATCGAAATTGGCTGGAGCTTGCTGGTTCAATTAGAGACATATTTGGTAATGAAACTTGAGTGTGGGCATCGGGTATGGAAAAGGCTTTATTACATTTATCTCTTTTTTTTTAATTGAAAAATGTGAGTAATTATAAAATGAACAGAAAATGACGCTTTTAAAAGCGCCAAGGTTGAGGTTCTCCTACAATGGCACTTAAAAAAGCGTCATTATTTGAAATGCATTATACAATGACGCTTTTAAAAGCGCCAAGGTTGAGGTTCTCCTACAATGGCACTTAATAAAGCGTCATTATTTGAAATTCATTGTACAATGACGCTTAAAAAAGCGCCATTATTTAAAAATGTCATTATTTCTCCCATTAAAGCGCCAAGATAATGCAAGCGTCATTAATACCCATTTTTGAGAATAAATAATGACACTTTATATAAGCGTCAAGAAAAAAAGCGTCATAAATTACATTTTTTGTAGTAGTGTTAATTTCTTCTTACAACTTTCCTATATTACCAAATGTAGTTGACTAATAACATTCCATAAGGAAAAAGAGAGTATTAAACTAAAAATTAATAGAGCATAACCAAGAAAGAAATATTTTTTTTTATATATTTTGTTTTGATTTGTTTATGGATGATTTTTTTTTTCATACTTTTAAACAATTTAGAATTCATTGTGTTTGGAGATTATTGGGCTCTTTTTTTTTTTTTTTTATGGTTATTGGTTTTTTCAGTCTTGATTTATGGTTATGGTTGGGCAATAGAGTCTATATATAAAAAAAAAAAAAACAGTTCAATGCATAGAAGACCAATGTGATATTCATTTTTCAAGATGAAATGATGAGATGAGAAAAATGGGTTTCAAGATTGGTATTTGGGTGCAGAGATGATAATTAAACACAAACATTCAACTTCTAAAATCAGTAAAATAACCAATTGTTATATTTTAAATATTAACTATCCCACAATTGCAAATTGATATTTAGGAAAAGAGATTTTTTAACCATATAAGCTAACATATATATCATTATTTTCATATGAATCTTGGACTTGTTAATCCTACAAACAAACTTTAATAGTATTAACTTTAATCAAATTAATTGAACAATCTTAACATGAAAAAACTAATGAATTATCTTTAATGGACCCACTATAGTCAACAAAAAGGAAAGCAAAAAGGAAAAAAAAAGTCTACTTCATCATTCTATATATTCAATTAATGTTTGATATTCACAATTATCAAAAATCAATTCCCATATTTTAATCATAGCTCTTGAGAACATTTCAAAATAGTATCTTGTCAATCAATATCATTCAACACTTTCTTTGTTTTATTCCAGTATAGGTTAATCATTTCTAAGTTTGATTATTAACTAAATAGTTTAGAATTTAGAAAACAATATAGCTGCAGTTTCTAATCAAGTCACCAATACTTTTAGTATAGCATCATTCAAGTGGCATATAAGAATAAATGAATTGATAAATACAAATATAGTTGTACAATGAATTCATAATATTAGCCCTAAATATAGAAGTCTTTAGTTGAGAAAACTCTTGGAAAATGATTTCCCTTGAAAAATATTTTATCTTATATTTGATTCTTGGAAAATTTTAAGGAAAAAGAGAAAGAAAAATAAAAAATAGTTATAAATTTAAAATTATTTTTACAAACTTATTGACATTTATTTAAATTAATTTTATTTTATATAAAGATTAAATAATTTAAAATATATGAGATTGTAATTTATTAAAATTATGTTTGATTTTATTTCACATTTTTTAAGGTGAATCAAATTTGAGAAAATTATTTCTTTATCATTTTTTTTCTTTTTAAGTGTTTTTTTTTTATTGGAACCAAAGGTTAGAAGATATCTTAAGTTAGTATTTATCTTAAAGAAACAAATTCACTTCATGATATAATTATTTATCTATTATTTTATCTCAAATTATTCATATTAAAAGGAAAGTATAGAAATAAACAAAACAATGCAATGGGCCTAAACGATATCTTAATCTCCTTTTATACGGAAAATACCATATTATAATTTTTTTTCTTACTATTATTTTAGAAAGAGTATAAACAATAAAATTAATCAATTCTAAGATTGCATTTGTAATCTTTCATTCTTTCTTCCATTTAATAACTTAACATTTCTAGTTTGATATATTCTTATTTTAAAATGCTATTTTCATTCTAAATTTTTTTCTTTTATTTATTTATTTTTCCTTTTGACTTGTTCAAAGGCATAGGAATGCAAAACAACTTTAATTTTCCTACACGATTCCTAATTCCTCAAACTTAAGTTGTGATGACTTTTCCTAGTAGCCAACAACTTGGCTAGATTGAAATTATAAACCTTGGCAATGACCAAAGCTTTTTTTTTTTCTCATATCAGTAACCTAGATCCTAAAATTTAGATAATGATGCTACATGTCAAATATTTAAGAGCTAAACATGGAAAACAAGCAAACAAACTATTTAACTAGATCTTTAGAAGAAAAAAAGTACGTGCCTATGGTTCCCTTCAATGTAGTATACAAGAAGTCTAACCCAATTATTATGGTGCACATAGCATCAACTTCAACTCTAAATTCTATCTCTACTTAACCCCTAAAGAAAATAAGTTTAGAAAGTTAAACTCTAGATGATATCACCAGAGGAATAAATAAATAACCATAACAAAGTTGTAAACACGATAGTGCCATGTTCAAACTCACAAATTGCTAATGGTCTTTTTAACTGCCATTAGAGGTCCATTGAGTAAATAAACCCATATTCACCTTCACCAAGAATATTTTCCTTTCAAAATCAATTTGTCACTTTTCAAGATCCTTAATGTGAACCAGTGATCCCAAGCCAAATGAGAGAATTCAAGTGAGCTAATAAGTAGAGAATGATCGGTTGTTATATATGATGAAAGAGGCTCGTATACCATAACTAGGCCAAAGTTCCATTTTTCCCCTTTTCTTCCCCTAATTAAGACCCATGGCTGTTTTTCACTAGGTGATGAAATAAACCAGATTGACTGCTCATATAATTTAATTTATTTAAAAATTTAAATCACATACAATTAAAAATTTCAGAGTTAAACAAACAAAACACTTTTCTTTCCCCTGCAATAGAGTTGAATTAGAGGCAACCAACATATCAAATATGGAATGTGGTGTCATCCACACGAAACCAAACCCCACAAACAAACCTAATAAAGCTTAGCCCATCAAAGTTTATAAGTTGCCCAAACTAAGAACTTCTCATAAAGATACATCATCCTTTGTAGTGTTTAGGTCAAACCCAACTCATGTACATGCTAAAGTACCTATAAACAACCAAGTTTCGTGACATATCCATCTCTAATTTGATGTTGTTTGAGTGAAAATTGTTAAATAATTCTTTTTTGAAACACACTAACACAAAAACCCTAACCAATAATGAAACATGCCACCACAAAAATTACAAGAGTCATAGCCCTAAATAAAGATGTAGGATTTGAACGATTTCCAACTTCACAGGTGGTAGTTAGTCTAGATTTTGTCGGTGGTGGGTGTCACTTATGAAGGTTAATAGTGAAATTGGACATTAAGGATTAAGCTTTGAGGTCAATAGTAGCTTGGTAGGTGTAGTCTCCAAAGTTTTCAAGGTATGCGGTTTTTACCTTTGGGGTGAGGTCACTGAAGGTGGTCGGAAGAGAGGAAAAAAACTTTAAGTTTCTGCTAACTTACCAATATAGGTGTGAACTTGAAGCATTTTTAGGTTTGTCGGGTTGTAAGGGTTTTGATGTTAAGAGAATTGGAAATGAGGGTTATATATAGGAAGTGAGAACATGACACTTCTAAGAAGTGCCAAGGTTGCCCAAAAGTTGAAAGTTATTCTATAACACTTTAAAAAGCGCCAAGGAAAAGAAGAGTCATTGAGTCCTTTTTAAAGCATTAATATTAACTCATATCCAATGAGCGCCAAGATTAACCCTTATGTCCCTTGAATCTTGACACTTTTTAAAAGTCCTAAGGAATGAAGTGTCCTTAAATTTGTTTTTTTAAAGAAAATCGATTTTCTTTTGATTTATCTTTTAGGGATTTAGTTTTTTCTTTTGATTTATCTTTTAGGGATTTAGTTTTTCCCTTTTATTTAAACGATTTTTGAAAGCTTTGTGACTGATTTTGAAATAAAATTTGAGAGCCATAAAATGTTTATTTATTTGCCAAAGTGATCATTTTCTTTAAAAAATACCCTTTGGAGAATTTTTTTTTTTTTTTTATCTTTTTGGTTTTCTTCGCAAGTCTGGTTGTAAAACCCATTTTCAGACTCTCTTTAGTTGAATTTCAAGCACCTTTCATTGGCCAATTTTGCGGCCAAAGGTTAAGCCTCTTACCATGGGCTTTGTGCTTACCATCATGTTTTAAAAATAGATAGTTGCTCTCACCATTTTGGGATTTTCAAAAGCTTTTCCAAATTGATTTTTGGGGGGCCATTGTAGACCCTCAATTTTGTCCCTTTAACACATGTCTTTAAGTTCGTTTTCAGTGCTCCACAGTAGTTCCTTGGTGGCCCAGTACTACTCACCACTTACCTTTTTCTGAGTCACCTTGGAGACTTTGGTTGAGGGATTATTTGATCCCTTATTGTGACCCTTGGCAGCCCTAATTTAGACTTAGGCTTTTCTTGTTTTTTTAGGATAGCCTTTAGATACACTTGGCCCATTAGACACCACTCTAGGCCCGCTTAGTCTCATCATAGGCCCGTTTAGGCACACTTGGCCTATTTGGACATTTTTAGCGTGACTTGTATGACTTGTATGGTTACATGGCTTTTGGGCTCGGCTTTTGTTTATTGGCTTATTTTTATTTTATTTTATTTTATTTTAGTTTTAGTTTTATGATTATCATTCACTTTTTATTGCTTCCTCTTTATATTATTTTCATTAACTTATTTATTTATTTATTATTTATTTTTGTTTATTTATTTATTTATTTTTTACTGTTTCCTAATTTATTTACTTGCTTATCTATTCATTCAATTTATTTAACTTCAAGAATTTCATGTTTTTGCAAGGAAACTTACCATTGGAGTTTAAGGAAGGTGGGACTCTTCTTGGAAGGTTTTGGAGGGGAATTTGAAATTGGGAGGATTGCTTTTGATTGGAAGATTTAAAAAAAAAGAAGAGAAGAAGAAAGGAAAGAGGAGAATTTTCCTTTTGGGAAACAAATTTAGGTCTTGAGGGGCTGTCATATAAAATGGGAGAACAGAGGAACGAGAGGAGGGGGGATTTTTCTTTAAGAAAACTGGAGGTACGCATTGGAGGATGAGGGGAGAGATTCTTTGATTAAGGGAGGAAAAGCACAGAAAAGCAGAAAAGGAGCAATGGCAACCGAGTTTGTCCAGGTGTGCTTCTTGTTACTCTTGGAATTCTTACTCATATTCGACTTCTCTGTGTGTTCGTTCCTGAATATTTAATATACTGTTGATTGGTGTGGACAGAAAGGGCCACAAATTGTTTTGTTGATATTGGTTGCTTACTTATTTTGTCCCGAATCTACTTATGATTTTTCCACTAGCCTGAACCCATTGAAAGACCATGAGATGTGGTTTTATCTAATTTCTTCCCGCATGTTCCTTCTCTCTTTGTTTTCTTTGTTTTCCACCACACTTGTTTTTTTTGGTTTTCCTTCTACTCGTCATGTAGCTGTCAACTCTTCATATGGGGGTGACTCCAAGTGTTTGGGCATACAGTCATGAGATTCAGCGAAGAGATCGCTTCAAAATTCTGTTTGGACATGCCATTCTGTCGGTTCATATAAAAGAAAGCCAATGACAGCTGCCACATTTTCTACCAATGGTTATGTTCTATTGCTGTGGAAACTGTTATCGCAATATGGGATCCAGAGAAGATTGTCCTAGTGGCTTGTCGGCTGCTTATGCACTTGTTAAGCTTGGTTACGATAATGTAAATTTGCGGGTTGATATGGGGGTTAGAGATGAAGCTTCTCGGAATTCGATCATTTCAAAGTATGTACACTGAGGGAAGGTTGAGGAGCGTGGAAATTGTTTGAAGAAATGCCAATGAGAAGGAATGTGGTTTTCCAGTCTGCAATGATAAACATATATGGGAAAGAAAGGATTTTTGTGGAGATGTTAAGTTCGTTTTCCGGATGCTTGTTTCGGCTTATGAGGTCCAGCTCAATGCGGCAACAATGATATGTATTAAGTGCGGGAATGAAGAGAATAGCAGATCTGCTGTTTGTGGATAACCTGGTTGGAACAAAATACAGTTTCGTGGAAGATACAAAGCTATTGGTGAAGACTGATTTGACTATATTGTTGAAGGAGATTTTCAACAAGGAATGAGAGCCCCCAACAGAGTCCTCCGTACACAGAAGCAGAGTCTTACAGAGGAAAATTGTTGTCACTCTTGGATTGGCAGCTCTGGAAGCCACAGAAGCAGGAAACTTGAAGCTTAAACTTGGAGGAGTTGCATTGGGAGATAGTTGGATATCCCCAAAAGATTTTGTGTTCTCACGAGATCCCCTTCTCAAAGATGTCCCTTGAAGTTGTCTATTGTATGATCCTTATTGATGATGGGGAGTACATCTTGTCATTCGCTATTGGTGACAGATACATTGCAGTTTGGAGAATTGATGGTGCTGATGGGGGCAACAGCTCTGAAGGGAGGGGCAGAGGTGTCTAGTATGGGATCACCATTTAAGGAGAAATTCGACTCTTAAAAAGCTATGGCTCTCGGCTTGAAAGCTGGCCAAAATACCGTGAATTACAGTTTATGAAATCACTGTTCGGTTGATCAATTACACAAAGAGAGGAAAGAAATTATGGAACTTATTCCACTTGCAGCCCAGGCGTGACCAAAAGGGTGAACTTCAAATACTTCATTGGTGTCCAATTAGATTGGAAATGACCGTGAGGAACCCCTCCGAAATCGCCTATCAGAGCAAACCGAGTAATAAAGTGCTAAGCTGGTCAAAGCTACTGCAGAAAATGTCGATGAAGCTGTTCGGGAATATCTTGATGCTAACTTAGTAAGAGACCAGAAAATTTGTGGACAATCCACTCTCAACCTGCCTTCCCAAAGGCTCACAAAGAGGGTAATTCTTGTTGGACAATAATACAAAAGATCACTGCCAGTGACTTTAATGTTGATTCAGAATGGGGGTCTTTTAGTAGTATCAAAATGTATATGTGCAAAAAGTCGAGATTAATTCCTCCAAAGATCATGGATACAGTGGCACACACATCCTGGGAGTTTCTTATTAACAGCGACTTACACAAGAACTACTTTGAACTTAATTTGATCACTGGGATTTCTTCCAAAATGTCACTTGAGTTGCAGGAATCAGATTCTTCTAAATCGTATTCGGATGGTAGATGAAGCCCAGAAAAATTATCCTATTCCGAGCCTTTGAAGGAGACTTTGGATCCCCTCCATGCGGTATATGAAAGTTTGAAATTAGATTATCTTCGCAAAAAGGACTTGGGACTTCTGGTGGTTCTATTATGTAATGTTGCTAATTTTCTAGGAGAGGGAGGTTATTTGGACCATTATGTTCATGATTTTCCTGGTATTCCTAAGAAACTTGAGATGTGTAAAGACTGTCTTTCCCAGACAACTCCTCCTCGTCTATTCAGATGGCTTGAATACTGCTTGTAGTGAGGATGTGATTCTACTAATATAAATGACCTTTCACCTCTGACTCGTAAAGATGACCATTCAGTTATCTGGGCCCGAGAGATAGTTTCCTTCCAAAGTCTGTTATCTGGTGCGAAACCAGTGGGGAGAAAAACCTTCATCTGGAGTTTATGGTAACCTTACTACAGGAGCATCTTCCAGTTCTGAGGAGTCGACAGCCTTGGCAATGGTTGAGAAAGAATTTGGACTTCAACAGCTGGATTCACTGCCTGCTGATGTATCACTTCCTCTTCGGCATGCATTGGATAAGTGTCGGGAATCTCCTCCCACTGATTGACCAGCAGCCGCATATGTTTTTGGCCAGAGGATTTGGCTTTGTCATGTTTGGTTCATTCACATAAATACAAGGAATCTGAGTTCCAAACCAACGCGAATTCAGTTTCTATGTCTACTCTTTATAAGCTACATTTGCATCCAGTTATTATTCCTTTTACATCTTTTGATACAATTAGATTGGACAATACCAAGTTTAAGGATACAGATTCTGTTGATGGATCCATGACACATGACATGGAAGCAGGGATCTTCGCCAAGGTTCACGCTGAGAGAATAATTTCATCACTAAGACTTGGAATCCCATCAAGACCTCCCGTCAAAAGTTCTCCACCTGTTCGATTTCGCTTACCATTATGGTCACCTGCAGTGTCGGATTTCATTCGAATTCTTCAGGCAAATCTCTGCATTCAGCCCATGGAGATGACAACCAGATTTCCAAAGCAGCGACGATTAGACCAATACCCAGATTCAATTGTCAAATTATTTTGAAGGATTTCTCTCAAAAGCTTTAATTGACAATAGGACTGTCACTTCAAACCATAAGATATCACAGATTTCCCCATCAGTTCTAACTCCTAAGATTTCCGCTAAGGTTCTAATTCCAGTTGAAGACAAAGAAACTGAGACCGAAGCTGTTAGTAGAAAATCCAGTTCCGGCTCTCTTGGGGATGTATTTAGTCTTGGAAGCCATGCTTCTGATCATGATGGTGAAGATGATGAACTCCAAAACCCTCACATTCCAAAACCTCTCTGCTCAACTATACAGTGCAATGGCACAATTGAGTCCATTGACTCAATATACCGAATCGTACGTCGACTCATTTCGCCCTTCGATTCAGCAGGCTGCAAGTGTGGACGCTGTCGCTTACCTTTTGAAGAACGATATATTAACTTTAGAGGCACTAGTCAGAGAGATGGGGATGTATTTGCCCACTACAGATAATATAATCCGTGCAAGAGATGGACTGGCAGATTGGAGAGCTTTGTGAGGTACATTCATTGGTTGTTTGGCATTAATGAAGGAGAAAAGAGCTGCTTGGAAGACTGCACAGTCGTTGTTTATCCTTGAATCTGGAGAGCAGAAATGCCATCATAATCTGCAGGTAGAAAAGATGAAATCAGAGATGCTCAACCTATAATTCCAGCTTCAGAGTGTGAGCACCAATTCAAACCGTGTAAAACTTCTCCCATAAATGAAAATCTAGAAGAGGCAGAATCTGGACAAGTGGATGGAAATTCTGAGAGTGGTGATCTGGGAAGAGTAATGAAGAGAGAGCTGACATGGATTCAGAGGCACCAAGGAAAGATGTCTTGGGATTTGAAAATTCTGACTTCATTAGTGATCATATGCTCAATGCAAAATCTGTGATACAACCAAAGAATGACATGCAGGCTGCAGATTCAAGAAACGTGACACCAGAAACATAATGGTCTAATAGCAGTGGTATTCACTATAACCTTGCACTTTATAAGTGGCTTACCTTCCAATGATACTCCTGAGATGGAGATGATGGTGGCTGACTCATCTATGGATGTGAAACTCATCGATGATCAACCCAAAAATCAATTGCCTCAACAAGATTCTTCATCCGTTCAGAAAACTCAAGCAAACCTTTACCATAATGATGGGGATGCACTTGAGGAGTGGAAAGAAAGAGCCAGAGTGTCTTCTGATATGCAGGAAGACAACACAGAAGCTTCCAGATAATGTGGAGGATGAAAATGCAGATGAACATGGATATGTTTCCGAGCTTGAGAAAGGAACTGCCTAAGCATTAAGATTCGTGACATTTGACCAGATTTACAAGAATATCACTCAAAATGAGTCTGATGCTGATGGGGTTATGGCTCATAAAGAACACATCGCTAAAAAGAATGAGAAACAAAATTCTGAAACAGATCTTGTTAAGAGTTCTGCCCTGAATCTCAAGAAAAGAATAGAGGAGCAGATTGCAGGTTTCAGATTCAGAGGTTTCACCTAAGGGCTCATACCCAGAAACCCTTTTTGCCCTCGGTTTTCATGTTGGGTGCAATTTCAAAGAATACTGCTACTTCTTTGATATATCCAGCAATTGGATGTAAGATCATGGTTCACGCAGCAGATTCGAATGACGATGAAGCCAAGAAAGCCCCACAGAAATCCCACAAAACAGGACATGGTGTTCTTTATGTTATTTGGAAGAGAGAAAGGGGACCGGGGTTCTTTAAGAAATTGCAAGCTTAGATCTTGAAAATCGTACTAAACTCAGCATTGCTTTTGATGATCAAGGAGAAAATTGTAGCAGGCATTTGAGTACTAAGACTTGCAACCATCCCCAACTAAGCAAGAGCCGGAATTGTTATTTCCTGTTAATTTCTACTGTCACCCACGATTAAATGAAGCCCTCAAGCTCTCTTCCAGCAATATCTTTAACATCAAATGCCCATCAGAATCTCCATTCAATAACTGCTTCAATTTGAGCTCATGGATCCAAGGAAAACATGGATAGGGAACGTTGATTGCGCAAAGAAGCCCTAGAAAGTGCCAAGAGAGAGAGAGGGCAGAATGTATTTGGGGATTCAACACCAGCAAGATAGTCCCAAAATCTCATTGCTAGGCTCCAGTCCGTTATGGCTACCTTGCTACACACACTTTCCCCTTTTCTTGCTTCTTTGCTTGGGAACTTACTATTTTAAATTGAATTTTTGAACCATTGTTCAATTAAACACTCCTGGCTTTGAAAATTTCATCTTAGATCCTTTCTAGGTATAAAATCCATATTCTAACACACTTTTGCTGCCATTTTCCTCCGGGCATGCACTTTCATTGTTTTATCCGATTTTTAACTATTTTCGTGATTTTCTTGATTTTTCAACAAGCATGACTAAAATTCATGATTCCAAACAATGGAATTCATAGAACAAACTCATGCGAAATTAATTAGGGCTTTGGTGGGGGCCCCACATTCATAACACTCACTTCAATATTGTTTGCTTGATATGTTGATTTTTTTTATTCTCCTTGATGACATATATGAATTCGTTTTATATTTATTGTTGAGATATCTTTGCTTCCCATAGAGATGTGGACGCTTGCTAATCAGGTACGCCATTTCTACCCCACAACCCTAAAATTCTATGAATATGTACGATATCATGAGCCATGACCATGTTTGATACAATATTTGATTGTCTTGATGTTTGTTTGATCATCTTTGATAAAATACATGTAATGTGTCATATTTCCAAACTAATCTCTTATGTTTTATGATAGCGCTTGAGAAGCCGTTTAGGTACGCACTTCGACTCTCTCTCATGGTTGGCTTTCTTGTTAGGCATGCAATATTTGAAATCACCTAGCCTACTTAGGTACCTATAATTAACTGACTAATGGCCACACTTTCCTTAACTTTGTCAGTAGAGACCTTTATAGGGCTTAGAGGGGTGCTACCTTTCAAAGGTACCTTCCCAATAGGTAACCTGATCCCCGGACTGAGACTCGGGTTTTTCAAAGACACGCTTTTCCAAAAATTATGGAGTCATTTTTTTAGGGTTTTATTTCTTGTTTTATTTTCCCTTCAAAAATAAAAATAAAATAAGTGGCGACTCCAGCTTTTTTTCAAAAAATCAATTTTTCACAAATAAATAAAAAGCGAGTCTCGCCGATCGAGTGGGGACGCACGTGAAAAATGCGGGTCCACAGCCATTTTCAACCCTTATGAATCTCTCTTCATGGTCATTAGGGGCTTGAGATTTTGCTCATTTTAGGTCATTAATAGTTTTCATTAGCTTTGGCAAACATGACTTAGATTCACATGAGCAAACCTTCTCATGGATGTCTTCATGTATCTTTCAACCACATTTTTTTTAATGTGAGTGTTGATTTGACCTTCCATGCTTCTTATGAGCCTAATCTTATGTTCATTTGAGCTTGAGAAAGAGAATTAGTCTTGTAGTTAATCTATGACTCACTTCCTTAGCTTATATCACTCATTTTCAAATTTTCTTGATTTTTGGAACATGAATTATTCTTGAAAATTTTAAATTAATGAGATTATCTCCAATCGCTATGAACCTTTTCCTATATTCATTAGAGGGTTAAGACATAAATTTTTCAATGGAAATTAATTTGGGCTTATAACAAAGTCTATATTAATTTATTTCTAAATTTTGTTTGTTTGTTATCCTATTTTTGACATCCAAAGTATATTTGTAAATCTAGACTTTTTGACTTGTTCTAAAATATTATTAAGGCTTAGAACATGTTTTAATGAATGTACCAAAGAATTGTTAAAAAAAAACTCTCTCTAAGCTTGTTGAATAAATCAGTATCTCCAATTATCCAACTTCATTCTTATTTTTACCTTCAAAATGTTTTTATAAGTTAGTCCTATCTCTTGGGTTTTTAATTTTTTTTCAATTTTTTTTTTTTTGGTATTCTAGATTTCTTATTGGAAGCTTTGGTCTCGCTTAAAAATCATTTTTTAAGCTTATGAATTAATTCCATCTTTTTATGCTTATTGTGCTAACCCAATTCAAGGTTGTGACATGTTCTTTGGAATCTGGACTATTTAGTGTATGTTTGAGCTCCTTGAGCTCTTAGGTTGTGTTCTAGACACTTTGAATATGATGTAGAATTTTTGTTTTTCTTTTATCTCATCTCTAACCATTTTATTTATATTTATTTTGCAATTTCATTTTTTCAATCCTATTTTTATACAATTTGAATAACTTGTTTGATCAACACACTTTGGTATGCTTTAATCTCCTTTGGCTCTTGTTTTGTATTTCAAACATTTTATGCATGTTATACAAGCCCTTCCTTGTGGCATAGATCTTCTCTAGCCATTTTATTTGTGTTTATTTTGCAAGTGCATGTTTGTTGATCTGTCTGACCCTTTTGCATGTTTAGTGTATATTAGTCCACTTTAATGCTAGTTTATTCATCTTTAACTCTTGATTTTAGTTGCATATATATCTTTTACATGTTTAGATCCTAGAAATGGAAGCAAAAAAAAAAACATTAAAAAAAGAAAAAAAAATAGTTCTAAATTACAAGTTTAGAGTGTTTATCGAGATTTGGATGTTTCTAAATCAATTCCTTATGATAAGGATTGTCGTTGAATACTCCAGAAGTCAAATACGGTTTCCTAAAGTCTTATGTTATAACTCATTGTGGCTCATGTACAAAGTGTAACTATATACACAATTGCACTCATCATGGGAACCTCATCCTGATGGTCAAGACTAGTTATTTCTCTAATTGAGAGGTAGTGCACTATAGCCTCAAATGGACTGCCTAAATCCACAAACCGATTGTGAATAAATTATCAACTTACTAAAAACTCATAACTTAGATTTTCCATACAACTTTTAATGCACCCAAATCATGTACAATGAAAAAAAATACAAGTTAGAATGCTCATACAGTATAATGTGTGAAACAAGGATAGATAAAAATGTAATTCAAATATAATTAGATAAATAATAAATTTCAAATTTGTTATAATTATGTCGTACTTTTAAGGGGCGTTATCCTAACAATCTCCCACTAATCCACAAAGCATTGTCCTACTAAAGCAAACTAAGTACACATCTGACACCTATGTTATCCCTGTGACTATCAAAGACTTTCCTCATCAACATATCAATGAAGGGATCTTCCAGATTCTTTGTAGAAGGTATCTTCTCAACCACTACATTAGCCTTTTGTACTATCTCACAAATTAAGTGGTATTGTTTAATATTTCTTGGTAATTTAGATTGTGCTATTGCCTAATATTATTAAAAAATAGTGTCATAAGTTGTACAACCAAGGATATGACTCAAAGTCCTATATGGAACTTCCTAAGCCAAACAACCTCCTTGGTTGCTTCATAAGTTGCAATGTACTTGACTTCCATAATGGAGTCAACAATACAAGATTGTTTTACACTCCTTCACCTAAAAATCACACCACCAAAAGTAAATACGAAATCAAAGGTAGACCGTTGAGAATCCTTATTAGATTGAAAGTCTCAATTTGTGTACCATTTAGATACTAACGTGTCACTCTAGAACACGAGCATAATATCTTGTTCTCCTAAGATATGTGAGTATATACTTGATAAGTATCTAATGTTTTAGTCTTAAACCCAACTTAACAATCTCCCCTTCTAGTACATGAGGGAGGAATACCAACCAAAAACTCCATTACCTAAAGTTCAAACCCGTCATGCCAATGCACAACTGAAGCTCTACTTTGGAACAACCTTTGTTAACACGTTTAAGGCATTCTTTTAATGTGAATTTTCTTAATTTGACTTGCATTTTCTTCAATTATATACCTTAACTAATGACATCTCACATCAATATGGTTGGTTTGGGAATAATACATGGTACTCTTGCTTAAATCCATAGCACTCTAGATGTCACATATAAACCACATGCTCATTTTGCTTTAAACTCAATTCTTAGAGAAAACCTTTTAATCACAATATCCCTTTAATTGTTTTAATGGAAATTATATCTTAAAGTTCCATTGTGGATGAAGAAATACAATTATGCAATTTAGATTGCCATAACACAAGTTTCCCTATAAAATTAATAAAATACCTAGATATAGATCTCATGTTATTAAAATCACCACCCATGTATGCATCTATAAACTCTGTTAGGGATATCTAAGCTCCTATAAAACACAAGCATATGTTTGAGCTATCTCTCAATTACCTTAAGATCTACTTTAATGTCTCTCAATGCTAACTCATTTCCTAGAGTAAGGACTTACTTTTTTTTTTGTTTTTTCACTTAAAGTATGATAACATTTCTTGCTAAACTTGAAGCGACAACCAAGAGGAAAACTAATTTTATTTAGCATCAATATATTTTTACTAAGACAACCATAACTTCTTTGGATTTAGGTTAGTTGTGATTTGCATCCCAAAATTTGTTTAGCTCCTTGTATATCCTTCATGTAAAAAACACTTGACAACTCCTTCAATTTGTGAATTAATTTAGCATCTTAATAAGAATGTTATCAACAATAATAATAATATTACAAAATTGTTAGCAAAATATTTCTTAAAGGATTCACTTTTGTTCATAGAAACTTATGACTCATCATGAATGTTATGATAGAGCTCTTAAAAGAAATGACATGATGTTACAATTTGATTAATTATATATGATATTAGTTATTTTCCATCTTTCTTGTATTATTTATCTAATTTATTTGAGCATTGACACCTATATCACTTATATTGTATATGACTTGCATGCATTAGGATTTGAATGAAAAATCTAAGTTGTAGATTCTTGATAAGGTGATAAGTTATTCACGATTGGTTCCTGGACTTTGGCAATCTATTAGAAGTTGTAGTATACTATCTCCAAAGTAGTGGAATGATTTATCTTAGTCATTGGGATGAATTTCCTATGATGAGTGTACTAGTGGGTTTGATTATACATTGGATAAGGCCTACCAAGAGTCATTATTAGATAACTATTGAGTTGTGATGGCATCCTCAAGCTACTATGTTATGTAAGTTCTCAACCTTGAAAGAGCATTGTACTAGTGCTTAGGTCATCAGTGACTTTAACCTATTGGTAAGATCTTAATGTGATCATATATTCCTTATAGATTGTGTGGTTGGTCGTTTAAGTAAGTTGCAATAGATATTTTCAATAAAGGCACAATGATATCTTATAGCTTTGAAATAGTATGTTTCATTGGGTGATCCTAACAATTATGATGATGAAACTTATAGTTACAACAAACAAAAGTATGTCAATTGATCATGATATAAGTGGATCTCCTATTCAAGGATTAAAGAGCTAATCTTAAGAGATTGATAATTGCTACTTTATTGGATTATGGACATCAATTCATATGGCACTTGCATGCAATGAATAATAGGTTACAAACTTAAGAAACCAACTAATTGATCATTATTTAATTTTGTCTCAATTTAAGTTTCATAAGATAATAAATTGTAGTTGGCTCTTTTCAATGGAATATTGAGTTAATTTTAAAATTTGATTCTAAAAGTGTTAATATTTTCTTATGGGTCCCAATAATCCCCTTTTGAACTCAAATTCTTTTATGGCATGTGGCTTGAGAAAATTATTTAATTAATTCTATCTTTGTATAAGGGTGCTCAAGTATAAGCATATGTAAGTGTGTTTCTACGGAAACACAAGGTTGCTTAAGTACTTATAATTAATTGACTTATGATTTCTACTTACACAAGTTAATTAATTAGAGCACATTTATTAAGTCAGTTAATTGAATAGGACCCAATGAGTTGGATTAAATGACTTAAGCCTATATGATGAATCCTAGTTACTTAAGCCCACAACTACTCTCTATGAACCCTCCTACTTAAAGTTAGATGACTTTTGATATTCCATTTTCCATAGAGAAAATTCCAACCTTCATTCTCTCAAAGTGAAAAGAAGTTCATACTTTTCTTTGTACTAAGATCCAAATGGGGAGTCATTGGGTTGAAGATGTTTGGTCTTCGAGGTACTCTTCATCAAGTTGGAAAAAGATTTGGGAACATCTATATCCAAGATATGTCTCGAAACACCCTAGATATTAAAAATTAAAAATTGGCATATGTTGTTGTGCCTAAGATCTAGTAGCATGCTCTTTTCTATCAATTCAATAATGAATGAATCAATTTTTTCTTTTTTACCATTGTCTTGGAGCTTACTTCAATCCAAAAAGACTATTTTTCAATTGTAGATTGTTTTCTTTCCCTTTCACTTTGAAACCCTCTAATGCTCCATTTAGATTTTTTTCTTGTAATCTACCATGAAGAATGTTGTTTTCACATTTCATATATTCAATCACAAGGTCTAAACTAGCTACTAGTTAGGGCAACTCTGATGGAAGTCATCTTCACTACTAGGAAAAGATCTTATTAATGTGTATACTTTTCTTTTGCTTAAAGCCCTTAACCATTGAGTGAGCCTTGTACTTCACCAATTTTCCATTGTTGTCTCTTTTCAACTTGAATGTTCACCTATTTGTTTTTCAAAGTTTTTCACAAGACTTGGCTTCCTAAAAAACTTTGTGGCTCCCCTTATTAGTAAATAACATGTACCCAGAAGAGGGATATTTGATGGAAGGATGATGTTCACTAGTAGACCTCATAACTAAAGGTACTAAACTGTCCCTTTGAGGTGGTTGCTCTTCTTGCTCAATCCTATGCAAACATGCCAACTATACTATCATCTCAAGTTAGCCTATGTTTTTTTATCAGAAGTCGACTCATCAACTTCCATTTCCTTAACTCTAGATTGTTGAGATGACAAAAAAGCAAGTACTAACTAAATCAAATCATCATTTTTATCTCTAAGCTATTCAACTCTACAAAAACCTTTAAGGTTAGATTCTCTCGAAATGCATCATCTTAACTTCTCACAACTCTCTTTTTTCGATGGATCCCATAGTTTGAACCTAAATTCTTTATCTCCATGCCTAACAAAAAATGTGTAGAATTTTATCCTAAGCTTAGATTCCTAATCTTTGGGAATATACACAAAAGTTTAACTCTTCAAGTAGGAATAGGAAATATATATATATATATTTATGGGCCTTTTCTAGAACCTCAAAGTTTAATGGAACTAATAAAGATGTGTTTATTATAAACTAGCATCTACTTTGAGAAGTTTCAACCAAACACCTCAAGCAACTTTGCAATTTTAACATACACCCGTCCCTCTCAATAATGGTGTGATTCATCATCTCAACCACACCTTTATGTTATGAAGTACTTAAGATTATTTTCCTAGACCTTAGACCATATTTGGAGTAGTAAGTTCAAAGTCCTTGGAGGTGTACTCACCTTCATTATCAAATCTTAGATATTTAAACTTCTTTCTAGTCTTTCTTTCAACCATAACATGGAACTACTTAAAAAAACTAATAAAATAACTTGATCCTTTGACCTTACTAAGTAAATACGTACTTTTTTTTTTTATAACATTATCATTGAAAGTAAAAAAATACCTATTTATTCCATGAGATTCCACATCTATAGCGCCACAAAAAAATGAGTAGATCAATTCTAACTTTTCTAACTTCCTTTTAAAGCTATTGTTACAAGGCAATCTCTATTATTTTCTAAACAAACAATGATCACACGGTAATACATACCCATTATGTGCCAAGGGGATTGAGGACTTCCTTGCTAAAACCTACAATCCTTTTCCATCATATGCCCTAGTCTCTTATTCTAATACCAAGGAGGCATTTTCTACAACATATAATTCATCCTTGCATACTTTCCCTTGAGTCCAATATAAAGTGCAACATATTCCTTTGGCAAAAACCTATAAGCCTCTACTAAGCTTTCATTTTCCACCACTAAAGTGGCTCTTATATTGTTGTTCATCTAGTGAAAAGCAAGATATATAATTAAAGTGCTAATCAATATGCCTCAATCCCTTAATGTTGCTTGCATCCAATATTGGTCTCAAGACATACATTTGTCATGCTTATAATCTTGGTGTAGTTGGAATTTCCCATTTAATTATGTCAAAATCTCTAAGTCTATAATTAGAGAAAAACTCCAAGTAAGGGATGTATGGTAGGAAGTGGTAATGTTTACAAATCATTCAACTTCTTTGTTGCTGACACACAAACACTCATTTAATGGTACCAAAACTTCATCACTCTTGGATGCAGAGGTTATAATATTCTTATCATTTTTTTAAAATTTTATAGTTTTTATTATTCCTCTTTTGTTTCCTTTTCCAAATACAATAATTTTTTTTTTCATATCTCCATCTTTACCATAATAGAAGCATTTAATACTATCTCCACCCATCCTTTTTCATTAGTTTGAAGGGCTTTAATACATTAAGAAAATAGTTCAAAGGGACCAAGAAAATTCAATCATAGGAACTTAGATCACCCACCTGTTGGTAAATGAAAACTACCTAAACTGTAAATCATTGCAAGAACTAATTCCAAATGAGACTCAATGCCATGAATTGAAATGAGAAATATGAGATCCTTTTTAGGAGGGATAAGGATTGAGTAAATGAGATTAAGGTTTTTTTATCCTTATCCATGGATGAAACCTCCTTGTCCTATTATGATTGACTTACATAAATCGCTTGAACACTAGACTTGGGATTTTTGGCATGATTCAAAAGGAGGACTTGTCATGTCATCTATTCTTGCTTCTTCCTCTACTTTCTATGATAAATGCATGCACATTTTCTATGCATTTCTTTTCATAAATTAAATAGATAATGCATCATTGGAATAAAGTTATTGATAGTCACAACAAAAGTTTTAATTCCAACTATCTAGTAGTGAACATAGGAACAAAAAGGATTGCATTTCATCATCTATCACCATTTTTCATTGTAGACAACCAATTTACCATGTTCTAAAAAGCATTTAAGTGATTTGTCATTGAATTTCCTTGCTTTAGCTTATGTTCACTAACTTCTTTAACAAAAAAAAATTTATCCCTAATAGTTTCCTGAGATCATAGGCATTTGTTTCATTTGTCCTACGGTATTTGAGAGACTACATCAATCAATTGCCTAATGTAGGGTATTGCCTTTTTGTTCATGTTCTTCCATTCCAAGCTAGATTTGTCCTTAAACCTTCACCCTCAAGAATATTTGATAAATATTTGATGGTGAGAAAATCCTTCATCATGAACTTTCTCACACCCTATTTGAGTTGTTAAGTTTTACCATGACAATTAAGTTTCCTTCTATTTCCATCGATTTCTTTCAAAACCAAGAATTCCCATAACCAAGTTTTAATACCACTTATATATTGGGGGCAAATGACAATTGAAAAACATATTAAGTGAAGTGGGAATACCTAACATTTGTGAAAATAGTGAATATTTCACTTGCACGGGTTCAAAATTGTTCCACAATAATAAAAACTTAACAAGAAGGTGTAATAATAATCCCAGAACATATAACAAAGATGACAGCAAGTATAACATAAAGAAACTCTTTCAAAGGAGGTAAAAAACGATGGAGAAGATTTCTTCTATTTCAACAAAAATGGGAGTACAACTTCTTACTAGCTTCTTCAACCTAGAAATTAGTAGAAACATATATTAGTAATACGTGAGATGGAAATCCATCATCTCAAACACACAAAGAATAGGAAGAAAGTGGAGAGATTATACCATAAGAGCTTTCAAAAAGATTGAATAAAAAATCTCCACACATGTAAAGTTGAATGAATCAACTACAAAGATTTACTTTCACCCCTTAATTTTGATCCTTGAGCCTTAGAAAAATGCCATAAAAAATAATCCCTATTTCCTTCTTTTTTACTTACTTCCACGATCCATCACTTTCAGTTTTTTCAACCCCCACCCATGAGGAAAAAAATACTACATATATTTGGCCTGTAGAAACACCCCCCACCCCCCTCCAAACAAAAGACTTACATCTTGGGCAAATAACTTAGTCACATTTGGTTTAATAATCTTACAATTTGCTTAATAAAAGTGCAATAGTTAAGATCTGATTTTTTTCAAGGAAAAACTATAAAATGAAGAAACAAGCCTCTATGGTACTATATATACGTACATATTCATGATTGATTGCAATCCTCTTAATATAGAAAATTTCCCTCCTTTCCATCTGGGGAACAAATCCAGAGGAACTATAATGGATTAATACAAGACCCAGATAAATTACCAACTTTTTATGTGCATATATTATGTAAGCAAGTGCCACTCATCGTCATCACACGCTGCAAAACGAGCTGTGTGTTCCCTCCACTAATCACTGGAGAATTAATGAACCCAAACATACATTTTAAAAAGCAAAAAGAGAATCAGAGAGATAAAAGAGTTGCTGGGCAACAATATGTTGTTAAAGGCTTACCTTTTGCATAGATTGAAACATTCTCCAGCATAAAATGTGGAAGAAAAAGCTTTCATTTGCCCTATCTACATATATGATTTATGTTTTGCATGAAAATGAAACCCTGGGGTCCTCAGCAATGTGAAAAAAAATGGGAGGGGACCTTTCTTCTCCCATATGTCATGAGTTCAATGGAGGAAGCACTCAACTTTTTCTCCCTAGAGATACCCATCTCTCAAAACCTGTGCCAAACAGCACCTTTAGTTAAGAGATTATCATTCACCTGTTAAAAAGGAACACAGAGCTGTATGATTACAGTAAGCAAAAGCTTTATTATGTTTCTAGCATTGGAGATCTCATGGCTGGAATCTGCCCCAGGATCAGTAGGCACAACACAAACCTATAGTCAACCTAACCTTTTCATGATTAAAGAGAACGGAAAAAGAAGAAGAAGAAAAGCAAACATTGTTAGAGAGTCCATATCATAATGAAGTCTCTTCAGCCACTGATATTGATCTTTTGAGTAATACTCAATTGGAATGTTTTAGCTCCATTTATGCGTTGTGGGTCAGGGCTAAGGAGAAAGAGAGTGAGCCCCATCCAGAAAATTGCCATCAACAAGATCAACTAATTTAGCAGACAGCCATCAAAAGCTAATGCAGTCAAATATAGATCAGACATTTTATCTGGGTTTCCCACAAGGTTTAAATGCTTTAGGAAACTGGACACCATGTTCACCAAAATAGAGCTGCATTCCCCTGCTTTCCCCCTCCCCCTTTTGGCACAAAGTCCTTTACTTTAAACATGATTTACCCTAGCTCTTTTGTAATAGTTCAGAATGGTATGTTCGGTTGCCTATATTAATTATGAGTCAATCAAGGAATGGACGGCATAGCGGTGAGGCACACATGAAAGTCAAGGTCATCAATTGACCAATATGTGGAATCAAACAGCTACTCTTTAACTACATGAAATTTATAGAGTAATTAATGCTAGCTAGCTACACCCTTGAAAACAAACCATTGGAACAAGACTCTTAGACCGTGGACAGAACTACATGGCATTAACAATGAGTAGAAGTTGAGGAAGGCTCTTACAAGAATTACTCTTATCATTTTCCGATCTTGTACCGGTTCTTTTACGATCATGTTTTCAAATTTGATTTCCGATCTCCCAGTAAGGCAGTAACTCAAACGCTTCACAGCTGTGAACTCATTTTCACATGAAATGGAGATAATTTTCTTCTCCAACTTAAGTGTTGTATCTTCAGCTTCATTTCATGTAAAGGAAAAGTGGAAGAAAGAACACAAGACGACAGAAAAAAAGTAAACAATTAATGGATACTTGGTCATGAAACCGGAGTATACATGAGACTGTTATTACATTAAGAATTAACTTGCACACAGTCCTTACATTAATTCTCGGATCTGACTGTTACATCAACACTACAATTCACTCCTATCTAGCCCTTATTGGCAACATATTACTAGAACACTCATGAAAATTAATAATACAACGAGAAAATGATGATAATGGACATCTGCATCATTGCAGACCAATTAATTAGAAGTATAAAAATGTTAAAACAAAACAAAACAAAATAAATAAAATAAAAATAACCGATCGGACCAGGAAAGCTTGATTCCCCTTGCATGGAAGATCTCCATGCCGTGATTCTTCCCTTGGAATTAAGTCAACCCATCTGGGTTCATGCAGCTACAAAAGCCACCCACCTCATGAAAATGAGACAGAAGCCTACACTGCCCCTTCTGGAGGAAAATATTAGGGATGGGTATCCGCGAATCGCCAGAAAGTTGAGAGCAGCACCATGGTGGCAGAAGAAGAGAAGCTGCAGTACTATATCCCAACATGTCTCAGGAGATAGCTTGAGTCTTGCTTGAGTGAAGGGAGGAGAGGAAAATGGACATATATATACTATAAAACGAATGTAGAAGTATGAGAGAAGTGGTAGTACAAATAGGGGGAATTAGCTTTACTTAGGCAAGGCAACTCACAGTGTGACATTGAGGAGGTCGCACGCATTCTGTAGAAACCCTAATCTTATATTCCCGCATGCACGTTTCTCTTTAATGAACAGTGTCAGCACGTTTCCACAGGAAAAAGGGAAGGGAAAAGAATTCAAAGAAAGAGATAGACATGGAGGAGCAAACTGTATCCAAGTGTTTAGGGTTTATCTTTTGAAGAGCAAAGCCCAAAGGCATGGTGTCCTAAAGCTGGGGCTCTTTTTAAAGCATTACCCTCCACAAGGAGGTCGACTTTACAAATGGCATATGTTTGAATTTTTGGCTTCTTTTGGTCGGTTGTGTGAAAAAGATTGCAAATATTTTGTACTGCTTTTGCATATATGCTGGTAGCCTGTGGGTGGTGGGGCTTGTTTTCCCACTTTGGACCTCTCTCATGGTTTTAGGGTACCCCTCATGGCCAGCTACCCTACGTATCCATATGTGGGGCTTGTTTGTAAAGTTGGGAATTCCATGGCTTGGCCATTTTCACCTCTCTTTCTCTCTTCTTGTGTACATATAATGTGAAAGAGGTAGGATGTTGAGCATGCTCTCGGCGGTCTAAAAGTCAATTATCTTTATCTTATGCCTGTGATTTCATAATTGTATGTTTACCACTACCACATTATTATATTAAACTTGATTCGCTATAATTGGGCAATGTCAACAAAGTACAGTTGAATTTTATCACAATAGGATGAACCCCTTTGAATTGAGAAAAAGTTATGTGTCTTTTTTCATGAGTAGAATTTCTAGACTTCTAGTGAAAAATAACAACACCAAGAACAAAATTTACATTTGGATGGTTCAAATCGAAAAACTTAATCCAAATCCAGTTCAATTTTGGTTTGATTGGTAATTCATTTGTAACCAAATTTGTTAAAGCTAACTTTGATTTGAGCGAGGTATATTTTGAATCATTAATCAAATCTTAATAACCTCAAATTTCAAAATTTTAAAAGGGTACTGGAAAATCATTTCTTAATCATGTGGAAATCCCTGAGTACGACCAAAATTAGGTGAAGGGAAAAAGTGATTTGTCTATTTGTCTTGAAAAGCGTAACTCCTTGATCTTTCAATTGGCCCAACCCCTTTTCAGTTTCCACGAAGAGGACCATTTCTAGTTTCTTTCAATCAAACGGTCAGTGTGGTCGCTCACCAGTGGAGGACCAGCGGTATTCGTTGCGTGAGGTTTACTGAAGTGCTGCCCAAGTAGAAACCAACACGTGGCCGTGGAAAATGGGCAGCTGCATGGCACGCTGGTTTCCAGAAAGGAGTCGGCAACTTTTTGGACCAAGGAGCTTGGCGTGGAAGACAATTCTGGTGGGCCTGGACCGGCCCAGTGGGTTCAACTGTTTGAAAGCTGACTAGGAAACTGTGACACCAGTTTGGCCTAAACTAAAGAGAGAGAGGAGGACTTTTTGGGTATTCAGGGTAAGATCCTGAGGCGCCTCAAGTCAACAAATGGAAATTCAAACGTTTCTTGTAAGGTATTTGCTTTGAATGGTTAATCAATCACCTCCTTTGATGGTTTGGTTTCAAACCATTTTTGAATTTATAATATTTATTTATTTTTCATTTTTGATATTACCAAATTAAATAAGGGATAAATATAAATGTATTAATAATTAAAATTTCTTAAATAAATAATATTTAAATGTGAAAATAGAAGGAAATGGTATTATTTAACTTTATCTACATATTAAAAGTTATAGAAAATATCATCTTATAATTTCAAAAAATATCACTTTATTTTACTTATATTATTTTCATATTTATTATTGTAATTTTTTTAAAACATCTTATTTTTTATATTGTTTTACAATTTTTAATCGGACATGAATCTATCAAATCTAGTACAAGGGCCTTGGAATCCATAGTGTCTACACCTAGCCATTAGTTTGCTTGGTGTTGAATTACCTCTTAAATGCACCAAAATTTTCTTTTACCTTTCTAGGATTGTTCATTGTTAAACCCATAAAAAGTTCATTAAAGGCCACCCACAAGGTTGAGGGTTAAAAAGAAACGATTCAGGAAAAGTATGTTTTCGTATACTCATGAAAAAAACCCCTAAATAAAAATTCAAATTTATAAAATATAAATTTTAAGTAATTATCGATAAATAATTAGTATTTTAATGATATAAAAATTACTTTTGATCATCTTAAATACTTTTTTTTATAAATAAATACATAAAACTTGAATTATTTTTTTAAAAAAAAATTATTTTGTAATTATTTTTAGATAAGCGTATGTAGGCATACTTTTTCAAACAATACGTCCCTAATATAGATAAAGTCAACTTTTTGCTCATTTTTTATTTTTAATGTTTATGTAAAAATAATATAATACAATAATGGTTAATCATCTTTTATTAAGAAAAAAAAACAAAGTCAAGGTAAATATATTATTTAATTATTGAATTGTTTCAAAATTTTCATATGTTATAATTTAAAAAATTCAATTTTTTATTAGGAAAAAATTGAGGGAAATAAAATATTTCATTTTTTCGGTTATTTAAATTTTTTTTATATATTTTCATTTTTTTTAGTGTGATAGTTTTAGTTTTCAAGGAAAATTTTTAAATAAAAAAAAATCAAGAATTTTTTTTAAGGAAATAGTTTTTTGAAGAAACAAATTTTAAGGATGATCATTTGTAAGAAAATCGTTTGTTCAAAGAATGATCTCGGCCTTTTACTTGCATAATTTCCTCTTTAAAAAAGTTTGTTTGTTTGACTTTATAATCACCGTACAATTATCAAAAACCCTGTGAAAGGCTGGTAGAAACCCATCAAGTAGTCACTCCAATTTTATAGGTTGGCTCTTTCACAACACAGTACAAAAAAAAATAAAAAAACTCGAGTGCACATACACACGAACATTTATTCGCGTCAACAAGCAAGGCTTTTTTACTTCCATAGTTTCCTCCCATAGAGAAATTGTTCATTCAAACACGATTTTGGCCTTCTACAAAGAAAATCATTTGTTTCAAAAACTATTTTTGATCACTTTTTCACCTGTCACTTCAACAATGTGCTTTTATAGTTTTTCACTTCACTTTCATTTTTTTTAATTCTTTTTTAAGAATTTTTTAAAATTATATCTTGAAGAGACGATTTGGCTTTATTTTTTAGTTTAAAGAAACCATCTATTAAAAAAATGATTTTGTTTGAATTTTTTTTAAAGAATTTTCAAAAATCATCTCTTCAGAAAATGATTTTTAATTATTTTTTTTAAATAGGTTACGTGACAACTCTCATTTCCTAGTTGACAAAAACTATGTTTTAATACCATCGTGGATTATCAAAAACCCTGTAAAAGGCTAGTGGAAGTCCATCAAGCTATCACTTCAATTTTATAAGTTGGTTCTTTCACTACACAAAGGAAAAAAAAAAAAGATAAGAATCGACCGCTCATACATGAGAACATTTATTCTCACACACCAACAAGCAAATACCTTTTGTGGTTGCTTAAAGAAAAAGTGTAAAGTTGGCAAAGTACCTAATTGATTCTAAAACCGACATATTGGTCCATTGATTCAATGGTTCAACTGTCGGTTAGCTCAATGTAATAGGTCTTTCAAGTCAAAATGTGAACCAAACTGGGTGATTCGATCTAGTATTTAAAACATTGGTAAAAAACCCTTATATCTTCTCTTGGTTGTCTGCTTCTTGGAGCATCACCTTAATACTAGTAAGTTTCTTAGACCACTATAAGGGCTTAAGTCACCTTACATAGACTTGATACAAAATCCATTATCTAATAGTTAGGATTGGTCAATGATCTTAATTAGAGTTTAAGACTAGTACAATTATAAATATATTGAACTAATTTTAACAAAATTTTGATGGGTGTTAAATGAAATGAAGAATTATTGATGTTAAGTAAAAACTTACTTGAAAAAGAATTTTGAGCTTTTTGCATGATTCACCTATATTTCTCATGACTCCTTCACATAAAGATACCTACTATTAATTTTATAAAATGAAAATAAAGTTACTACAATTTGAGTTACTTGTACTTCTTAGTCTATTTTAATTTAATTATGAAAATTTAAACATGAAAGCAAGTAAAAAGAAGTAAATCATTAAAGTATTTAGCTTAAAAATAATATTTATATCAAAAAGGCACAATCTTAATCACCATATACTATCTTTTATTTACAAAATGTTTATATTAATTAGTTATCTTCTTCTTTTTTTTATTAAATTTAGTCCATAATGATGATAAATTAACTTTTATAGTTTATAAATGAAAAGAGGAGAAATGGTAACCTTAGGGTCTCTCATAGAGAAGGAAACATAGAAAAAACTAGAGAAATTTCAAAGTTTTCTAGTCTTTTGTAACTTAACTAAAGGTTGCATGTAAAACATATTGCTAAAGGAAGCTATTAGTTTACTTAAGCTGCTATCAAGTATCCAATGGTTTAAATCTCTACATGTGAAATTATAAGAGTTTCTATATATAATACCTTCTTAAGCCACTTTCCATTTTCTCATTTGAGCATTTTCTTCAACATGTCCATTAGGTTGGTAGCCTTTGCCTAGTTGTTACTATTCTTGGTTAGTTACTGATGCTGGTAATGTCAGTTGTTGGCTATGAGGTTTATCACATAAAAGCCCAAATTGGGTTTAACCCACTAGATTCTTCTATTTCTATGACAACCACATCCATTATACCCAACTTTACAATAGGTGATTTAAGGTAACCTATGGGCAGTATCCAAGTTTCTTAGATAGGTAAGGATGTTGCTAGGATAGTGCAAGCATTCGCTTGGCTGTTTTTTCTCAAGAAACTTCCTTAATTAATTCCTTACTACATAAATCCATTAAGTCTTATGTTTAAACTGCTAGCAAATCCATGAAAATACTTATCAACGAAGTGTAATGTTTGCCTATACCAAGAGATCCATGCAAACACTTAGACGTTATGGTATCAAGTTGCTCATGCATCCTATTAGTTTCTTCTACCAAACTATTATTCAATAATTATATGCCACATTAGAAGGAAACCTACTAATTGGTTGGTCTATCATTATACTGTTTATAGTCAATAAGGATTAATCCATGAAGGTGTTATTACTTAGTATTTAAATTACTTAAAGGGTGGTAAATTTTTACTTTACACTAATTTGACTCTTGGTCAAATGATTATCACTCTATGCTAAGCCGGTACTAGTTCTCCTACTATAGCTAAATGATTAGAGACACCTTAAGAGTGTTGGTTTATTGACTAGATGTTTAGGATATAATTCTCTCCTTATTGACATGTTACAAAGAGATGAATCTTCGCTTGAGGGTTTTCTTTGCTTATATAAAGGAGAGTAGTGATCTTCTACTATGTTGATTATGGATTGTCTAATGTATTTGTACAAAAAGGTTAAGGAAAAGAAGACTAAGTATAACAATCAATATCAGTTAATTGTTCTTCTCCTTATTACTACTTATTTGATAAATAAAGGTTTTAAATTTCCTAAGGATGAGAAGAAACTTGAAGGAGAAGAGTTTTACAGTATTAAATATTAGAAATTTTGGTGCATGAAAAAACTAAAATGGATAAGAGCACAAAGTAAAAGAAAAAAGGAATGTGTAGTACTTATGTCTTTATCTGTTCCACCCACTTTTGTTGTACCTAAGACCTCTGCCATTTTTCTTGTTCAGTTTACAATTGATTCAACTATTCCACCAACCCCTACAATTCTCACTAGATCGACTCCAATAGTTGATTCTTCCATTATTCCAATGGTTGATATATCTACTAGCTAGTAATACTTCCATGTCATCTTCTACTTAGGATAGTTGATGTAAACTTTGTTAATTGATATAATGAGAAAGATGAACAAATGATTATATCACTTTACTAAATGTATTAAAGTGTTAGTATAGAGGAGAGACATATCAATGTCAATTGAGAAGGAAAATGAACACAAAAGTGAGGAGGGAAAATAAAAAGGATAAGAGTGAAAATGAAGATGAAGAGGAATCTAAAGAGAGAAAAACTAAGAAGAAAGAAAGTTCTAAAGATAAGACTTTTGAGGATGCAAATGACAAAGCTAGAAAGAAAAATATATCAAAGTTGAAGAATGATAAAGAGATAATTGATATTAGTTATGACTCTTCCTCAAGATAGAGATCCACACTTGGTCTTGAATCACATTTAATACCTATTAAGGAGGAACTTATAGACATTAAGTTGAGAAATGTTCTATTAGAAAAATGTGTGGCTACAAATGAGGATCATGGCACTATTGAAGAGTTTTTAACTACTATTCCTTTTATAAAGATCAAGGGTACTCATATAAATGATATTGATGTTGAGGTTACCATCGCTGCTACTCTTGCCTCCATTCAAGCTACTCATGTCACATCTTTCTTGCATATCTACCAATTATTTGACTTATTGATGTTGAGTAGGAGACAAACCGACATAATTGATATGACTTTGTTTATATGTTTTTGGATTTTCTATGTTCTATCTTCCTACTAGTGATTTATTTTAGGATATTATCTTAATTTTGGATATTTCTATGTTATTTTCTCTTATTTTCTATTTATGCATATCTCAAACATCTAGTAAAAGGTATCTGTTGTGTACCTTTGGCTTTCATTTTGCCTTAGGGACAAAGTACTAAATAAGTTAGGGGAGGACTATTAAGTGGTGAAAATTTTTAAATTTTTTAAATTGAAATCCATATCTCTAGCTCTTTATAATTCAATTTAAGAGAGAGTTATTCTTTCTTTTGAATTGTATTAATTGACTAAGATATTCTTAATATAGTTGATTTATTCTTTGTTTTTATACACTTAAAATGAAATAGAGTTAGAATGAAGTCTTATAAATCTCTAATTCTTAGATCTTTTGTTACTATTTTCTAGGTTAAATTCATCACACATACTATGCATAACAAACTCTTAGAGTATTTTGCTCAAGAATTGAGTTCCTTTTATTAGAATATATTAGAATGGACTTGGTAAAGGTGAGAAATGATCTCATAATAAATAAATAAAAAACCAAAAGAAAGAAAAATAATAAACTAATCTAAAAAAAGAATGCAATGCCTTAATTTTAAGTTTGAGTACTTGTCCCAATGGAGTAATGACAGTCGATGTGTTCAAACCTAGTGCCTAAAACCAATTGCTTAGGAGTCATTTACATTATGCTTGATACGTAGGCTAACAACTATGATCACACTTTATGCAATATACAGTTAGAAAATTGGATCTTGTTCTAAAGAGTTTGGGGTGCAACCTTGAAGGGTAACTGACCTTTCATGGTCCTTAATACCTAATACCATTGAAATTCCAAATAACTATTGGTTAAACCTTTTTTAGCAGCATAGAAAGAGATTTCTTGAACTATTGTTGAAAGTTGAGAAGAATAAAAAATAAAAGAACCTTAAGTCAATTGTGAAATGATCTATCCTATAAAAAGATATCAAGTTATGAAAAAACCACTATTTGAGGATGCATTTTAAGCTAAAACTTGACTTCTTTTTCTTTGAAATGGTTTCAAAATTAGTTTTAGAATGTTATAAGATAGAAATTAAACTTTGAGACTTTATGGTGTACATGGATATAAAATGAATGAAGTATTTGGATGTTTTTTCTAGTTGATTATTTGTCTTGAGAGCTAAATTTTGTGAGCATTAGAGCTTATGGAGTTGAAATGATGTTTTCATTTTAAGTGTTAGAAACTAGAAAAATTTAGGTTGAAGGTAGTGATCTATATACAAATTATCAAATTTCTTAAACCTAAAAGGACTATTTTGTTGAGAAAATGCATATAAGTCAATCTATTTATACTTATGTTTTTGGCTAAATGTCCTATTTAAAGTTAATTATGTAAATTATAATATTTGATGTAGAAAATAGGGAAAAAAAACACTTGAAAATTGAACCAAATGAATAAATAAGGCAAATGCTAATGAAAACAAACAAGAGTTGAAGTGAAAAGAAGTTTTTACTCAAGGAATCAAAATGCAAAACTAATTTTGATACTCAAATCAATGTACCATGATAACATATTGTTATTTTTTACATAAAGAAGGTGATATCAAATTCAATTTGAGATACTTTAGATGTATTGAAAAGGTATATAAGGTGGGAGATATGGAGGAATTGTCATTTCGATACAAGGATTTGGTGTTAAAGTAAAATCAATGTCTCGATTGAGGTGTCAATATCTAGGAGTGCAATAGATTCTTAAACATTTCTCAATTCAATACCAGACCCATGTATCAATATGGGATCGGTATGCAAACCAACATTGGAGCAATACATTAGCCATGTATTGATTTGCAATTTGATATCGAGCTTGTATATGATTTACAAGATTGTTTTCACCTTGTATCAATTAAACACTTATGATGTTGAAATTTTGACACAAAACTCCTAATTCTATATTATTTACCATTTTAACAATACTTATGTTATAGGGATTGTAAGTAAACAACTTTAGTTTTGCTTTAGATTTTTTTAAATGAATTTTATAATGTGATAAGAGGAAATTGTGCCATTTGGCTTTTATAGCTCTATAAATAAGGTAGTTGTTAATTGTAAAGGGCTTTTGGCCACTTGGAGATATAAAAATTTTGAATTCAAAAACTCTCCCTCTTAATTCTCATTTTTTATCTCCATTTTCTATCATTCTTTTTATCTACCAAACATTGTGAAGAAACTATTCTCAACCATGGTTAGTAGCTAAGTTTCTCTTCTCATCCGAAAGAGGATTGCCTTAGGTGAAGATTAACACGTACAAGAATACATTGATTCTAAAACATAAACTACTTCCTATTGTAAGATTCATGGTTTTCTCATATTTGTTTGTGATATCTTGTTATCTCTCTTAAATCAAACATAATTGATTCTTTAAAGACACTTTGAATGTTTTCCTAATGATTAGATTCATTATGGGTCATTTAGATCAATTATGTGGGGACATTGAAGTGGATAGTGGATAATAATGTTATAATGGCGATTGAGTTATGCTTAGAATTATTCTTATTGAGTCTAAATCAGATCCTAGGCATGAATCTCTCTAGATGACTTTCTATTCATAATTAACTCTCAATTTTTGTTTCATCTAAATCATCATAATTTTTATTCATCATTCATACAACATATCATGCATGAATTCTTATCTTTGATTTTTAATTCATGTATACAGCTCATCCTTCCAAATCTTCATCAATCGGATTCAATTTATTAAATTTGATATGATCAATCAATCCCTAAGGAAATGACCGAACATTATATTAATGGCTCATTTATTTGAAAATATCTTTTTGGCTTGGGGAACAAATAAAAGACAAATGAAAAAACTAATGTTGTAAATTATTTTGTAATACTAAAACTTTCAATACCATGTCTTAAGTCTATTCAACATACATACAACTAAAGCAAAAACCAAAGTCATCGTTTATATTAGAGGTAATCTTAGGTGTCAACCAAGATTACTTTTCTCTTAGGTGTAGAACGTGAATCTCTCCTTGTAATCATCGTTTATCTTACTTAGCCTAGCCATTTACCTTATTTAGCTTAGAAAATTTTGTACATATACAATTGTAATGTTTCTTACCAAGATAATAAGAACAATATACTCATCCATTAAATCTAACATAGTATTAGAGCCAAACGATTGAAGTGATTCTGAAAACTTACCATGACTTAAAAACAACCCGTTCTTGATGTCACCAAGGCTCTAACAAATGTCTTCTCCCCATACTTCTTCCACTTCTCCAATCAGCTTAGCCACTCCCTCATTGACTTACCCTTGAATGGTGACAATTACACTACCTGGCGTTGTTCCATCTCTCGTGCCCTCAATGCTAAGAACAAGTTGGGTTTCGTCACCAGCTTTCTTTCCAAACCCAAAGACGACACCGTCGTTGCCCTCTAAAGTTGGTGTTGCGACATGGTTATGTTGTGGCTCATTCACTCCATCGACAAACAACTTGTTAGCAGCCTAGTTTATTGTGCCATCCCCGCTAACCTTTAAATTGAACTAGAAACAAGATTCCAACAAAGCAATCGGACACAGATTTTTCACATCAAACGGGATCTCGCAACCTTGACCTAAGACAACCTCTCGATCACCCAACATTATGGCCAACTAAAGACCCTCTTGGAGGAATTGCCTTCTCTTCAGTCTATCAACCTATGCACCTGTGTAGCCGTAACCAAATACTCTGATTTCCAATTCGTCTATCATGTATATCAATTCTTACTGGGTCTTAATGAAACTTACCATCAACTATGCTCATAGATCTTGGTCATCGACCCTTTGCCTCATCTAGCCCACTGTTACTCCATCATACACCAATAGAAGACCCCAACGCTTGGTGAGCATCTCCACTACCAAAACCGACGCCATAGCTTTCTTTTATTGAAAGTCCAGTCACACATATACCTCATAGCAACAACCGAAGAAAGTCTGGTCTCCGGGCTTGCCAATTTGCTTCAATTGTAAGAAATTGAGACATACCTGCAACCATTGCTTCATGGAGATTGGCTATCCCAAATGGTGATTGACCAAACCCAAGGAACTGCCAACAAGCTCAACTCCGATGGTGCATAATGTGATGGCTAGCTCAACGATCCTCTCTACGAGTGTTGTCCCTAGGCTCTCACTAGAACAATATGGTCATTTGCTCTAATTTCTACAACCCCTCACGCTTGCCTTCTCAAGTCTATCATCGTGCCCCCTTTGACCAATTACATTTCTCCCTTTTGTAATAGATAGTGGGGCCACCCACCATATTACCACGTTCAATTTTATTTCAACTTTACATCCTGTCACTCACCCTCTCTCTATCAGTGTTCCTACATGAAATACAATTAATGTCACCTCCACGGGTGATGTTAAATTGTCCTTCTCCCTTACCTTACATAATGTATTTTCTATTCCTAAGTTCAAATTTAATTTAATGTCTATTTTTCAATTAACTAAATCATTAAATTGTGTTGTTTCCTTTTATCCTAAGTTTTGTTTTTTTCAAGACCTAACCACAAAGACATTGATAGGAATGGGTGAAGAGCGCAATGGTCTCTACTACTTCAACCTGTCACAACCACTTTTTTACAAACTTTAGGGTCTATTTCTTTTAAGGTGTGGCATAGATACCTTGGTCACCTCTCCATTAATAATGTTCTTAATTTTATTTCTCCCCCTAAAACCTTGGACATTTGTGATAGTTGTACTCATGGGAAGCATACTTATTTACCTTTTAAATTGGTTTTAAATAAAAGTTCTATGCCTTTTGAACAATTATATTGTGATATTTGGGTTGGATATCATACTGTTTCTTTATATGGTGTACATTATTTTTTTATAATTATGGATGAATATTCTAGGGTTATTTGGCTTTACCTAATGCGTTTCAAATTAGAAACCTTGGCTTGTCTTAAATCTTATGCCGATATGGTTCAAACCCAATTTAATGCAAAAATTCTCCACATTCACACAGATAATGGTCAAGAGTTCCTTGCACTTTCCACACAATTTTATTTTTTTTCCGAACACGACATTTTACATGAACATACTTGTGTGGAGACACCTCAACAAAATGATATAGTTGAATGAAAACATCGATACATCCTCAATATGGCTTAATGTCTCCATTTTCAAGCTCATCTACCTTAAGAATTTTGCAGTGACTATGTGCTCACTACTACTTATCTCATTCATCGGACCTTCTCCTCTTTAACCAAACCCCTCAATATGATCACTTGCGAGTTTTTGGTTGTCTCTGTTATGTTCAAACAATCACTTCTCATCGAGATACATTTCAGCCACATACTGATCCATGTATTTTTTTGGGCTACCCTCCCAATCATCGTGGTTATGTCTTTATAATCTTAAACACAAAAAAAAAAAAAATCATCATTTCTCGTAATATGACTTTTGTTAAGTATATTTTTCTTTTCCAATCACATACACAACCTACTCATCATTCACTCATTTTACCTCTCCCTATTTTAGATACAATCCCATCATCTTACCCTCATATTACATTCGAACCTGACCCACCACATTCTTCATCACCACCACTACCACCTTCACTCTTCCTCTGCCCCCGTCGTACCATAAACAGACCATTTCACTTACATGATTGCCTTTGTCCTACCCTTCACTCATCCACTGCGTTCTCTACTCATTTTAACACATCTTTTGATATGGCTCATCTTTTATCTTATTTTATTTTCTATTCTAAATTTCCACCTACTCATTACGTTTTTTTATCCATGTTATCACAATCAATTGACCCATCTAGTTATTCTCAAGCTGTTAAGCATTCACATTGGTGTGATGCTATGTAAACTGAAATCTAGGCCCTTGAGGCTAATCACACATGGACTCTTACTTCTCTTCCCTCTAGAAAGAAACCTACTGGTTGAAAATGGGTGCTCAAAACCAAACTTCGTGCAGATGATTCGATCGAATGTCATAAAGCTCAATTAGTTGCCAAGGGATACACTCAAGTTGAGGGTCTCGACTACCATGACACTTTTGCCCCCATTGCTAAGCTTGTTACGGTTCGTTGTGTTATTGCCATTATTGTAACTCGTCACCAGCACCTTCATCAACTAGATGTCAACAATGTCTTCCTCTATTATGACTTGGATGAGGAAGTCTACATGACCTTACCACTTGGAGATGCCCGAAATGGAGAGTCCCATGTGTGTTGCTTACTCAAGTCTCTATATGAGCTTAAGCAAGCCTCACACAACTAGTACTCTAAATTATCATGTGCTCCTTTTCGCCTATTACTCTCAATTTTATGTTAATCATTCTCTATTTACACAAACTCAAGGTTCCTTCTTCACTGTAGTTTTGGTATATGTTGATGATCTTTTAACTACAAGAAATGATCTTATTGTTATCACTGGCCTTAGACTTTTCTAGTTGATTGGTTCAAGCTTAAAGATTTGGGGACCCTCAAATACTTTCTTGGTCTTGAGGTGGCATGTTCTCTTTTTGGGATCTTTCTCTCTCAACGCAAATATGTTCTAGACATCCTAGTTGACTCCGGTACGTTGGGATCTCACCCAGCTTCTTTTCCCGTGGAACAATAACTAAAGCTTACTTTGGAAAATGGGGTCTTACTCTCTTATCTTAGCCCTTAACAAAGATTGGTGGGCTGCCTCATTTATTTGACCATCACTCACTTGGACATATCTTTTTCTGTTAAATTTTTTTCATCCACTTGTGACTTCAGTTTTCAGCATACTCTGACTCCAATTGGGCTAGTTGTCTTACCACTTACCCCTTTACTACGGGTTTCTGCATCACACTTAGGACCAACCCTTTTTCTTGGTGAACAAAGAAACAGACAATTGTTTCTCGTTCTTCCACAGAGGCCGAATATCATGCTATGGCTTCCACTACATGTGAACTTGTTTGGCTCAAGACTCTACTCTTTGATCTCATGGTATTACATCCCAAGCGCATCATCCTTTATTATGATAATCAAGTTGCACTCCACATTACACGCAATCTAGTCTTCCATGAGCGTACTAAACATATAAAGATTGATTGTCATTATGTACGTGAAAATTTTCATTCCAACCTTATGTCGATCCATATCTCCACGCAGCATCAGATCGTTGACATTTTCACCAAAGCCCTTGGGAAAGAACTGTTTCATCATGTTGTTTGCAAGTTGGGCATCACGGACCTTCTTGATCCAACTTGAGGGAGAGTATTAGAGGTAATCTTAGGTGTCAACCAAGATTACCTCCTTCTTAGGTGTAGAACGTGAATCTCTCCTTGTAATTACCATTTACCTTACTTAGCCTATCTATTTACCTTATTTAGCTTAGCTAATTTTGTATATATACAATTGTAATGTTTCTTACCAAGATAATAAGAACAATATACTCATTCACTAAATCTAACAATTTACATGGACAATACAATGTTACCCTTCACCATTTTACATATTCCTAAACAGATTTCCAAGTTCCACTCTTCTTTTTGTTCCTTTGTGTTTCCCATCCTTCGCATTTTCTTTATCTCTCTCAATCGCTTGCCTCTCAAATCTCCAATGGCAAAATGAAGGACTCTTTAGTGCATTAAAGTTCAAATTTCTTCAAGTTACTTGACAAATGACAAAAGTTGAATGGAATAAAATATAGAACTATAAGGTTCAAAAATAAGGAAATACATAGTATGGGATTTAGAGTATCCTCTACTTCTTTGACTTGCAATGCCTTTTCAAGGGCAAAAGCTTTCAAAATTCAAAGCTGAATTCAATAGCTAGCATTTTGCAACCTGGATGGTGTCATAAAGAGCATTGGTAAGGTTAAAGGAGATACGAAAGGTGATTCAAGGAATGACATGGAGGCCTAATAAGAATAGATTACTAAAGATTATTCTAGTTTGTTGTTTATTTTATAATATCATAATTGATTTTGGAAGATGAGGTTCAAGATGAGATGTCTTTGTCTCACCGTGACTTGGGTTATTGGTAACAAATGTTTGAATTAGTTGACAACAATGCTTTAATTATCATACATAAGCTCTCTTTTTCTCTATACTTGTCTAAAAGATTGGCTCCTAGACTTTTTGTTTGTTTCCAAAGTTGAATTGGATAATTTGATTGGGCCTAATCCAAGCCACCTAAATCTAAGGCTTGAAGTCCTACTCTATGGGCCTTGGGTTCAATTTCGAGTCTGAGCTTCAAACCTAAATATCAATTTAACTTCTATTTTTAAATTTAAATTTCATTTAAATAATACTTTAATTACCCCAATAGAATACTTTTCAAATTTAACTTATATCATTTTTCAACTATGATTTTGTGTAACTTCAATTACTAATTTTAATTTGAAAGAATCTATCTCCTTCAAATTTTATACTGAACTTTATTGAAATTATTAAAGTGGGTTCACATGTGTTGATTAATTGTAAATTATTAGCTATCTTTTTCAATTAACATCAAATAAGTTTTTATTTATTTATTGGACTTTGAGCATCTCATTAAGTGTGGGCTTTAAATTTTATTTTTTATGATGGGCCAAAAATAAAATAAAATAATATAAATAGGTTGAAGTCTAGTATAAACATATTAGAGATTCTACTCATATTCCATCATTGAGTGAAATAGTTTTTCTTTCTAGAAAAGAAAGGTTTAGATGTAGAAGACTAAAACCACATTCTACTACATCACAATGGATGCAGGTATGCTTCCAATTTATTTTTCTTGATGATATAACACGATCTTAATTTTGCGATGAAACACATGATCTTGATTTTGGGTTATTACTTGATCTTGTTGTAATTGGACTATTAATATGAGATCTTGAATAGGTTATAACATGAGATCAAATGTTTAGGTATTCCTATAAGTAGTTTAGGTAACCCCTGCAATCTTTTGATATGATTTCAAGTACTAATAGAAGAAAAGAGGATATTAAAAAAAATAAAAATAAACAACAATCTTACCACTCTTACTAAGATAATGAATAATATTTTTTAGAGGTAAGAAAAAACAAACTCTAAAATTGTGAATTTTGTAGAATATTAGTTAATAAATCTTAAAATTAAATTAAAAATTATAAAATTTATAAAAGAAAATAAGAAGTTTTTAAGATATATATCAAGACAATAATATTTTTGTATTATTTTGATTATGAAAATTTAAGTTAACAACACTATACAACAATGTTAATAATTTGAAATGCCCCATTAATTGAATTAAAAATAGAAATTATAAGTACAAACTTTTGAGCTACAAACCTTTATTACTTTTATCTTTACAATACATCTCAACTAATAATATTAAATTATATACATATAATAAATTAAATAATAATAATAAAAATATATTGAATCATATAACTTCATCAAATTATATATATTTGCACATCATATCATCTTTATTATTGTTGGGTTGCATCATTAAAAATATAAAAGAAATTATGATAACGGCCATGTGGGTCATTTTAAAAACCTTATTTGTGGGTTGGGTGGGCCAAGACTGCTTTGGGCTTTTGCGTTGGACCATTGACTCCGGGTTCGGACCGAGCCTATAAAAAAAATTATCAGCTCTAGCCCAACCCATAAAAAAAATTTGAGCTGACTTGGAGTTCGGACTTTTTCAGGCTTGGGAGCACATTTTGTCAAGTCTTTTGGGGCGGGTTTAAGAGGTTTAGGCCATTGTGAACCCATGTAGCAAATACCCGGGTTGGGTCAAGAAACGACCTTTACAGCTCAAGCCTTAAATCCTCCAAAAACCCCGTGCCCTAGGGTTGGTTTCTGCAACAGCAGAGTTTCTAAGCAGCCATGAACCGAGCCAAGGCAATTCTGTTCTCCATCAGATTCACCAACTCATTTCGCTCGACTCAGTTTCGAAGAGCAAGCTCACTGTGCTATCAGGTGACTCAGTCCTCTCGTTTCTCTCCATCTTTCTCAAATCAATCTTATACTTCTGCTTTTCCTTACATCCTTTACGGAAAACTGTTCTTTTCATCAAAGCCAAACTCGATTGTAGAGCTTGTTTTGGAAAACGATTGGTCAGACGAGTTAGAGAGCGAGTTAGAAAAATCCAGTTCAGTGTTGACACACGAAACTGTTATCTACGTCCTTAAGAAACTCGACAAAGACCCACAAAGGACTTGGAATTTCTTCAATTGGGTCACCGAGAAAAATGGGTTTAGACCCAGTTCTGCTATGTATAGCTTAATTCTTAGAAGTTTGGTTCACGGGGAGTCTATGAAGCAGTTTTGGGTGACAATTAGGAAAATGAAAGAGCAAGGGTTTTGTATCGATAAGGAGACATATTTAACGATATTAGGGGTTTTTAAGAAGGGAAAGATGGCTAGTGAAGAAGTGGCTTTGACCCACTTCTATAATAGGATGGTTCAAGAGAATGCAATGGATGAGGTTGTTAAGAAGGTGGTTGAACTGGTTACAATGTCCGTCTGGAGCAGTGAGGTTGAGAAAAAACTGGGGGAGTTAAAGAATTCTTTTTCAGATAATTTTGTGTTGCATGTGTTGAGGGAACTAAGAGGATACCCCTTAAAGGCTTTAAGGTTTTTCCAGTGGGTTGGTGAATGTCCGGGTTATGAACACAGTAGCATTACTTACAATGTGATTGCAAGGGTTCTTGGCCGGGATGATTCGATAGGGGAGTTTTGGAGCATGGTTGAGGAAATGAAGAGTAAGGGTCATGAGATGGATATTGATACTTACATAAAGATATCGAGACAGTTTCAGAAGAACAAGATGCTTGAGGATGCAGTGAAGCTTTATGAGATTATGATGGATGGGCCATATAAGCCCTCAGTTCAGGATTGCACCATGCTTTTACGGAGCATCTCATTGAGTAGTAATCCGGATTTAGCTTTGGTTTTTAGAGTCACGGAGAAATATGAGGCTGTGGGTAATTCCCTTTGTAAGGCTGTCTATGATGGGATTCATAGGTCCTTGACAAGTGTGGGAAGGTTTGATGAAGCAGGTAAGATTATGGAGTCCATGAGAAGTGCTGGCTGTGAACCCGACAACATCACATACAGCCAACTGGTTTATGGACTTTGTAAAGCAAGGAAGCTAGAAGAAGCATGTAAGTTGCTGGATGAAATGGAGGCATGTGGATGTGTTCCTGATATCAAGACTTGGACTATTTTGATTCAAGGGCACTGTGCAGCCAAGGAGGTTGATAAGGCATTAATTTGTTTTGCAAAGATGATGGAAAAAAACTGTGATGCTGATGCTGATCTCTTGGAGGTTTTAATAAATGGTTTTCTTAGCCAGAAAAGGATAGATGGTGCTTACAAATTGCTCGTGGAAATGGTGAATACGGCTCATTTAGTACCCTGGCAAGCTACGTATAAACTCATGATCAATAAGCTTTTAGGGGTAAGGAAACTAGAAGAAGCAATAAACCTTCTTCATCTAATGAAGAAACAAAACTACCCACCTTTCCCAGAACCTTTTATTGAATATATTTCAAAGTTTGGAACAGTGGAGGATGCTGGGGAATTCTTGAACGCATTGAGTGCAAAGAAATATCCATCCCAATCAGCTTATGTTCATGTTTTTGAATCGTTTTTTCAGGAAGGCAGAGAGTCTGAAGCCAAGGATCTGCTCTATAAGTGCCCTCATCATATTCGTAAGCATCCAGACATTTGCAAACTTTTTGGGTCTGCAAAGAGTGAGTATGCTACTGAAAAGAGGTAGTATGTTGGTGATTTGGGCAGTTTTGTAGCGTGAGCTGTAAAGCAAAAGCTTTAGTGCGGTTGTTATAATTCTCAGACAATATCTATATGGAGGGTATTTGCTTTGTTCCTCTTTGTTTCTACTTATTAACTGACACAAACAAAGAGTTGTATGGCCAATCATCAACACACACAATACAAATCTGTTCATTAAATGACCCCTAAATGTGGAGGATAGTGAACAGTTTATTAGCCATTTACTTCAGTCTTCAACAACTGGATTTACTCATCATACATGATGGATGTCTCCTTGTATTGATGTAAAAACCTGCAACGTGATTTGGTTATGGAAGGTGCTAACTGGTTTTTTCGTGGAAGAGCCACGCCACAATGAGAAAATTTTCTCATGTTGGGGACAAATAGCTCGTTATGCAGAATGCACAGAACTCAAACCAAATTTTCTCATGTTGGGGTGAAATTGGGGACAAACAACTCATTATGCAGAATGCTCAGTACACCGACAAACTTATCTAAAGATAGGCAGTTCTTGTAGGGTGTTAACCCTGAGCAGTTGCATGAATTATTCTTCTCTCAGCAGGCTGTGGTTTCGATTTTTATGCATTGACAGCTCCAGGGCACATGCCATCCAAAGATTTGATCCATAGACAGTTGTCAATGGTGGTGCTTACTTTTATCAATGTGATCATAATATAGAACCCGCCAAGCATCTTGATACTTGGACCAATTTTCCAATGCAGTGGTAAACTGCCTGTGAATAAGGATTCACATCCAGTGAAGTCTTGCCGATCATAACCAGCCGTGGGGTCAAACAGTGACTTTCTTATTTCACCATCAGGATTCGCTTAAGTTGATGAACCAATTGAACTTTAATGCAATCAAACAAAGTCCCCCATGACACCAATCATACAACACAGTTACTCCCACGCACGATGCAATTGCTCTGGAATCAATAATATTATAAGGAGAAAAGATAAGAAAGCTTGCTAGGGTCATTAATGTTATCACTAGAAAAGTTGCAGAAGATTTTCAGTGCATAAAAATTATGTACATTGAGGATTGATCATGATTCTGACAGTAACCCGGCACACTCCCTTTTAGCTGTGTCTGTCATTGTACACAAGAACTTGCTAGGGTCACAACTGTATGGATTGGCAAGAGCAGCATGGGCTAAGAAGGGAAGCTTTCTTAATGATCTTCCACTCAAACCCTGGAGAGGAGAGACAAGAAAGCAATCCATTCATTCATCTCTTCAACCATGTAGAAGAATTTAATAATTCAACTAGAAAAAGAAGAATCCTAGTTGCTGACCTCACATGCCTCTGCAGCTTCCAGCAATTGTTTACATAGATGTGAATTTCCAGGCTCCTCTATCTGTGCCACATTCAACTTCTCTTTCAGACCAGTGTAACTCAGAAGCGAAAGGCGATCACATTCCTATTATTTTGCAGGTTGTTAGTCATAACATTAAATTTGCCAATCCATACCCAAGTTGGGCATTCAAGGGAGGGAGGAAAAGAAAAAGCTTCTCAGCAATTCTTTCCAGTAAACAAGAGGTGAGGAGTGTCACTGTCACACACCTGAGAATTAGTCAATATTCCTGCTCGTACAAGTTCCTGCAGGCAGGATCTCAGTATTTCATATCTTGCATGAATTGTTGGAGGTCCCACATATGCTTTGATGTCAGCTCGATCAACAAAAGCGATATCTGCAATGAAACAAATTCTTTATCCATGCAATCTGAAAAGATAGCATATAAGATTTATCCCTTGATGGGAAACATAATGTATTAGAGAGGAGAAGGCTACAAAAAATGGAGGATGAGCAAATAAAATAAACTAGGAAACATTAACGCAGTGGGAGGTGGTATTTCCATCCCAGCAAAATCAACCCGATGCAAATCCCCTTCTTAGGTGTTAAAACATCAGCCTCCAAGTTAATTGCCAAACTCCAAGAGGAGTTTCAAAATGATGCCTTAAAGATACAAATAATTCAAAAGATATCTACTAGTCAATCAATTAAAATTTTAGCAGCAGCTTTTACTATGACCTTGGTAAAATATAAACTTTTGCCTTACTCTATAAGCTTTCCTTGATCAAGAGGCTAAGAGAAAATGAGTTCCTTTTCTTTATGATATCTTGGAAAATCACCAATGCCCAAATGACTAAACCTCCGCAATCCATGCTTTGAATGACGTTTGGAGGGGCAGATGACACTTCTAATCTCCAAGAATAAGATGCACCAGAACACAGAAAAATGTATGAATTCTCCTGTACATTTTTCTCCCCCAGTGAACCAAATGGTAGGGTGCTACTCAAATTCACTGATCATTAGTGCCCTCCTAAACCACTGACAAACCAAACTCCGTAAGGAGTTAACCATGAAATGTCGGGCCAATAAATTCCTCCTAGCTTAGAACATGTTGCAACATTGGAAGAAAAAATCAAGAGATTCACCTGCTTTTTTTCAGCATATTACGAAATGAAGCTAAATGTTTTCTGTGTTATTATTGACCTTGGAGCACATCACCAACAGTATCTATTCAAGAGCAACTGTCAAAAACTGGGGTTTTAAATTCTAGGAGGCACTTGGGAGGATTGTCTTTAGCAAAGAAGAAGAAATGATGATGAGACAAAGGGACCAAACGAAAGATCTGCAAGAGAACCTGTCCCATAAATTCTAGAATCAGGAAACTATGGAAAGATTTAAAATTTTCTTTTATGGCAATGGAGAGAAACATTTGTAAGGAACAAAAGAAAACCTGATCGTAACTCATTCAATTTAGATTTCATTAAAAGAAGTTCCAAGAGGGAGCATTTAGTGAATAAACAAAAAATGAGCAGCAAGTGTGAATGCAGGTATAGAGATAACAAAGGGGTTCTCTACACGAGATCCTTCTGGAATTTGAATCTGGAACCCAACTCAGCATTTTATGTTGTAAAGAGAGAAGCGAGAGAGCCATACAAATAACCTCCCATGGGGGTACCACTCGACCCCTCTTGGTCAAGTTAGATGACATGTAGTTTGAAGCACACTCGTTACTTCAAAATGAGTTGAATAAACTTCATAGAATCTAATTGAATTAAGATTTCCAAACAATAATTCAATGTAACTGCCAAAGCTTTTTGAAGTGAGATTAGAATTCCAACAGCAATTCCCACAGCTTTTGTAGCCCATGAGGGATGGCATAGGTGAGCTAGTTATGGGTGTCATTGCTTGAATTCAAAATGACCAATTAGCATCCCAAGTTAAAGTATTGTAATGAAGAAATTAATTTTTAAAAGATTAAAGAAAAGGGGGAAAAAACAGATTTTAAAGTATGGAATAAAATGAAATGGTTAAAATCTAGAATATCTAGGATTCATGAGAAGCCTACCTATAGCTGCAGTAATATTGGAAGTTGTCAGAATTATCACATTTGGTGAAGATTTTAGTTTGTCCAATTGAGTCAGTAGAGCATTCACAACCTGAAAAGCCACATTCATGTTCCAATATGCATTAAAAGATGAGTCATATACTTTTTTATTTGATTTGTTTATTTAGTATATTTACATAGACTAATATCAACATCTAGTCTTGAGCTATATAGTTTTTTCTTTGATTTGTTTAACTTCGCAGACTAATGTCAACATCTAGTCTTGAGCATAAATGCATGATACCCGAATAGAATCTGAAGGCTCGGAGCCAGATAAAGCAGCCTTTCTAGCAGCAGCTAGGCTTTCAACTTCATCTGCAGCATTACCACAAGCAGATAAACATAAGCTTTGAAGAACAGGAAAGAGCATTAAATTGGGAAAGTAAAGTATATAATAACAAATCTCACCAATCAAAACAAATACCAGATTGGTTTCTTCCTCAACCATTTCTTGAATTTTTTGGAATAATTTTGCAACCTAAAATCAAGAATATAGTTTAGTGAACGCATCATATAACACATCATAGTGAAAAACCACAAGACAGATTAACTAAACTACAAGCACTTGTCATCAGCCTATACTGATTCATCTTTCCATCAATATCATGTACAAATTCATTGCAGAATAAAAATATAGAAGATGTGCACATGTTGAACAAGAAACTGAAATATTAAAAAGGAAAAAATGTAAAGTATGGCAAGCATGCTACAGTAACAACAAACCACAATATTGTATTGCATACCAACTTTCCACTTTCAGAAAACCATTTACTAAACAAAGAATGCGCATTAACTTCCACCAGTTGGCACTGTGGGTATCTGATTTTGGAAAAAATGCATAAACCAGATTCACATTAGTCAGCTATTCTTCTGCAACGATTATAGAATTGTAGTCCATTAAAAAAGAACAAAAAAATTCATCAAAATATATATCACAAAACCTGGTGTTAAAACGTATTGATAATTTTTGAGCCAATGCTTTACATAAAGATGTCTTCCCCGTGCCTGGAGGACCATGTAAAAGAATGATGCTGCAAAACAAGAAGGATTGCAGAGAATAAATTAAAGTCCTTGAATGGATGTAGTTGAATAAAGTAAACTATCATTGCTTCCCTTGTTCATACAGAGACTAGAGGTAGAAGATGGAGGAAATAGAAAGAACACACCCCCAACCCTACAGATGCAGATATGATGAGAACTCTCGTTGTTGCAAGTTGCAATTAGTTTCGAAAAGTCTAGATGATTCAACAGAAAACTTTGCATGAACAGAGGTCTGACATGTAGAACTATTTTTCATAATATGATGACTAAGAATGAGATGTATCAAAAATTAGTGAACTTGTGGCATGACCGAGAATATCATCATCACCATTCAAACTGGATCCCAACTGTAATGAGGTGGATGCATCCATATTATTTCAATAATCCACCAAATCAGCATTTCTCATTATGAATATACAAGCAGTTAACAGAACAGTAGGTTGACTGCAGATGGGATACTGATAGATTACCTATCTAAATGATGTGCCAGTGTACTTACATATGTATGTACCACTAGATTTGTTTTAATTTCATATAAAAATCACTTTAAAAAGACTATAAGAGTTGCAGTAGAAAGAGAAGCACTTCAGTTGCTCAATATCCCTACTGATGGCATTTTCTGACAAGACTATCCTATTAGTTTGAATTCAAGATATGGGAACTTCATTAAGAGAAAAACTATTAGCGACTATTGACCAGTGTTAGCAATAACTGGTTCTTCAAGCATAATTCCTAACCCACGTGTAGGAAGTCTGGTACAATCTGAAAGGTTTTCAAGTCAATCTTAGTGGTTTCTCTTGTGCATGCAAACAGCATATGTATTACCTTCTACACTCATATCCAACCCCAGGTAAGGGACAATAAAAAAATGAGTAAATTTACCATGAAATATTAAGCATTTTTCAGATATTTTCGTTCCTACTGCCTTGGAGATCTATTCCTTCCTAACACATGTAATATATAACCCAGAATCACAAAAACCAATTATCCTTGTTTTGACCCTTTTCCTGATTTGCACATATTGTTTCATATACCAAAAGGACACCCCACCAAACTGAAGAATGCAAAAATGATAGCAGAAGTTTGTAGACTCAATTAATGTTGACCAAAGTATAAAACTAGCAGCCCTTTAAATCACAAAACTTCTGATAAAAAATTCCCAATACAAAGTATAAACTCCATGTTATCACTAAAATTGGTATTGGTAACTCTTGGCTGGAAAGTAGCAACTTTAGTTCAACATGAGCAGCTCCAAGAGTCTAACTTAATATTTCATACCAACAGTAGTTCCTGTGCCTTCTAAGTCTTCATCACATCCCATGGTAACAAAAATTATAAAAAAATAAAAATAAAAATAAAAAACCTAGAGCTAGAAGAGTTAAACAATTTTTTTATGTTTGAAGAACTGCAGGGATTTCTTACCCTGAAACCTCTTCTTGATTAGTGGTGTTGTGGTCTATATGCTACAAGTGAATGATGTGGAAATCTAATCAAATTAGTTCCAGTTACATATTCCATTTGCATTAAAATCATGTGGAAATGACCTTTTTTCTCCATCTTTAAGCATAGACCTAACATTTTCAAACCTGTCACCAACAGAAAATGGATTCCCATGAAGAAATGAAGAATTACAAATGAATACATAAAAGTAATTTAATCAGTCTCCATCTGCTTTAAGTAGGCGAGCTAGAATCCTTATGTCGGCCCTTCAAAGTCACAAGAATGCCATTTCACCTCAGAAGTCAACCCCGCAAAACAAGAGTTGCTAACTCCTAGGATAAGAACTACGTCCCTTGTTATTGGATTGGGGAGCAGGGTCAATACCATTTATGGAAGCCATACCTAAATTGGGCTACTATCGGTAAGATCTTGCTCTTTTACAACTCAAAATTTACTTTGGGACTTAGAGGGGGCACCTAGAGACTAGAGTGACATATCTTATTCACCTTCCAAAACAACATGTTCAATTTACAGAGCATGATATGTAGGAATGCATGAGAAGTTTAAAAGTAAGAAATTCTGAATATTAGACAAAGAGCATGGTAAGTTTTCAGAGCACTAAAAAAATACCCGGTTGAGACCTCTAATTAAACTCAATGAGAACTATGTGGCAGCAAATTTAAGCCCATATATAGTCTACCAGACTCAAATACTAGATTGAAGACAGAAGACTCATTATCCACCAAAAGGTTCCTTACCGGTTCCATGATACAAGGAAAGGATTGACACCTTTCTCAGTAAAGAGCAAAGCGCTTGCCGCATACCGCAACAACCTTTGCTTGAGACCCGGCTCATAGATTAAGCTGCACAAGAAAACATCATGTTTCCACATCTATAAATGCCAAAATGAAGAGAACAAAATTATCAAACAAACCTTTCCCACAGGCCATCAAATTCCTTGGCAGGAAGAATCCATTCATTGAAGATAGAAAGCTGACCATCCCCACTTGATTCTTCGCATGGTCCCTCCTCACTAAGCTGACAAACCAACACTTATCATTTGCAGTTTGAAGGAAGAAGCAAAAGTAAGTAAAGCTGAAACTATTAAGTAACATCAATTTATAAAATGCAAATATTGATCAGCATCTCATGCACACACTTTAGACTAATTTTACCACTTAATAATACAAGATGCACAAAATAACAATACAACAATAGCCACATATCATTATAAAGAAGTGAAATGCAAATAACTGAGATACACATATTTGGATGGCAATGGTAATACTGAGAGAAAAAGCCAATTACACATATGGCATACTGCTAGTAATGAAAATCACCTGAAAGACATGGACAACAGGTTTGACTTGCCAGAACAGAAGGACATCATGTTTCTCCACCCATTCATCTACAAAACAAACAATTTTAAGTATCAAATTATCAATACCAGAAGAAAATTAAAAACTCATTAATGTGTAGATAAGAGAAACATACCTGTTTCGCAAATACAGATTCTTTGTACATTTTCCACAAGGAATGGATCATCAAGAGACACTGGAACTGAACCATCAGTATAGCTCAAACTCCTATTTTCAAGCATTCTGAACATTCAACCAAAACTCATTACTTTTAACCCCTATTTTCTAAAGAAATAAACTTGCGCCTAAAAACTGAAAATATGTTCCACAACATCTACACCTTTACATTTATGCATACCCGAATTGATCAACAATGAAATAACAGCATAAATGTAGCTCAGCGTTATCAAAATAACCATCAAAACCAAATACAAATCACTAAAACCCTCCAATCCACAAAAACCACAAACAAGTTGTCAAAACTTCAAACCTTTACAAACAAAGAAAACAACATCATTGCAAATTTAATGGTGTACCTCTCAACAGCTGACCGGACATCATCACTCCTGGCTGTGCTAGAGGCTTTCAAGCAAACTTCAACTGCAATAACAAGTTCCAAATCCTCCGTTCTGAAACTATATATGAAAATATATGTATATGGAAAGGGGCGCCTACATACCCGAAACAAGAACTTTTTCTTGGGTGAGAATGGGAGAAGGAATGGACTCTGAAACTCCGTTCTGATCTGAGGAGTCGCCGACGGTGGCATTTTGCAGAGAGATCTCCATCGGCTCGCTCATTTTCTCGAGAAAATTGGTACTATACCGTGGAATGCATTACAGAGGATGGCGATCGGATGGGCCAAACCCTAGGACAAAAAAGGCCGCCTTTTGAAAATGAGCGGGAAACCGAACAAGGGTTTTGTATGTTTGTATCCCGTGCTTTGAACTACTGTGCGCTTATCGGACCTCCAATAATCAGAGGACATGTGGCTTCTATTTTTTTAAAGTTAAATCAAGTCCACTTAATTGAAAATTTCTAAATATTAATAAATATTTGGTGAAATTTAATATTTATTAGTTAATGAAATTTATTTTAATTTAAATTATTCACTTAAAATTTATTGTATTAAAAGCCCCTAACATGGGGTTATAAGGTTATTATGTCTCCAATGTAATAGTAAAATATTAGTATTATGATTATTTTTTATGTTATTAATGAATTTTATTAATAAAAGGAAAGATAAATTAGTTAAATGTCTTCAAATTTAGAAATAAGAAAATATTTTTTATTAAAAAAATGATAATAAATTCAAGAAATAAGTTTTATTCCTAAGTTAAATCATTTAACATTTTTTCTAATGTTTTTCTTATATAAAATCTATTTAATTAAATAACATTATAAAAGAAATTCACTAAGTTTAGGAAATAATTTTTATTTTTTATTCATTTATCTAACATGTCTATTTACCTATACAATGATTAATATGATAATTTTTTATTAAGACGTGTGAAGCCTAATTATTATTCCAATAGTAAGGATATTTTAAGTTAGGGCATTTTGGGATTTTACATATGTGATTTGGTTACTACTTATTAGATGGAGATAAAAAAAACACAAAGACAAAAACTTGGAGGGTGAGACATTTTGATATTTTCTTGCATTCTTTTTTCATCATAATAAAAATCTGCAGTGGTTATAAGTGGATGTAGCTCTCACATTAAGAGTGAACTATTATAAATCTCGTGTGTTTTTTGTACTTGATTTTTTGCATTGGTTTATTATCCCTTTCAGAAAATAGGATTAAGGTGTTTTAATCCTAACATTTTTTGTATAAGTGCATTATAATAAAATTATATATTTCATTATGCTTCCTTCACTGCTAATAAGTACTTCAAGGTGTTAATAAGTACTTCAAAGGAATCGATTTCATTCTCATGTCGTCTCCTAACAGGCTAACATTATGTTTGATTCTAGAAAGGTATTAAAAAAAAATTATTTTCTCATGTTTGATCTTATTAAAGAAAATGTAAAAGAAAATCAAATATGAATAAAACTAATTAAAATTTTATGTATTTTGAAATTATTTAATCTTTGTATAAAAAGGTTAAAATAAGTTAAATGAGCTTAAAATAATATATAAAAATGATTTGTTGACTTTAAATTTATTTTTGATTTTTTTTCTTAACTTTTTCTGTCCTTGTATTTATTATCTTTATTTTCTTTTTCTTACATTTTGAGTCAAATTTCCTAGGAGTCAAACATAGTCTAATAGTTTTGTAAATATTTTAAAGGAATTCCGGAGCCATTACGTTTCTATTCCAATTCTCTTTTCTTTTTTTAGTTTCTTTTCCTAAAAAATTTATTATAGATGTCTTACATGCATAACATAGGATATAATTAAAGGTTCATTTCACAGTGTTTTTAGAAAACATTTCTAATAATATATATATTTGAAGAAAAATGAGATGTTGAATTTTCATAGGCTAATCCAAAATGGGTGTAAATTATTTTTTCAAGAAGCCCCCATGGAATGTAATGGGAGCTTAGAAGTATGATATTGACTTGTCATAAGGTAAGGCAAAGAGGGCTGTAAACAGCAAAGAAAGCGGTCTCTATCACTCTTCAGTCCCAACCACATTATGAACAATTCAAAAGCTTTAATTTCCACAACAAAGAGATATGATGTCAACTACTTTATCTCTCCCCAACCCAACCCCGACCCACCAATATGAGGCTCTCGTTTTCCCCAAACAGCATGGCCCCTACTACTAGGACTCTGTTAGAGAAAAGACCATGAAGAAAAGGCAAGAGCTTCAAGGCCATGACCAAGATCAGCTTGAAATCCTCAAGGCTGTGGCGCAGGCTTGGCATGGTCATTCTGTGAGTAACAATAGACCCACCAATGAGTTTGATGCGTACAAGAGGAATTTCAAGAGCAAGCCCAGTAGGTTCAAGCTTGAAGCCATCAGCAAGTCTTCGTCCAATGACCCTACTGCTCCCTCTGCAAGGTGGGATTTTGGGCAGTCTCTTTGGGATTCTTACGAGATTGTGACAGTGTCCAAAAGGTTGGAGATGGGACTAGTGTTGGATGACCCCTTCCAAGATTCATACCAACCAAGAGTTGTTAGGAGGCGTAGGGAGGGCAAGAACAGCCTTAGGAATTTGTTCACTCGGGTGTCTTCTAAAAGGTTTAAAGAGACTGATATTCCTCCCGAGTCCTGAGGATGAAGCTCAGTTTTGATCTTCCACCATCTCTGTAACTTGCTTTGCCATCTCCGTTATCAGTTCAATGTGATTGTTTGAATTCCATTTTCCCATATTTTTTCTCTGTTAATTTCAAAAGGAAAAAGGCAAAAAGAAACAAGCCTGTTTTGCAGTCAATGTACTGTGATGTGTACTAATATATATGTATATATATATATATATATATATATATATATATATATATATATATATATATTCGTCTCTCTTCACATGTTTCAGAGTCATGGGCATTTGGTGACTTACAGCTGATTTCTTTGTCTATTTTGTGATTGTCAAGCAGTCTTAAAACCTTGGGTTCTTGTTAAAAGGTCTGTATGCTGTTGTTATTCATTTATTACCCCATAATTGATCATCAGAACTATATTTTGTACATGGATTTTGATTCCAGAATGATAAGGTTGGCATCCAATTCCCTGCCTTTTATGTCAATGTCAATGACAGTTAGGAGCTTCTGCAAAATTCTCTAGGAAAGGAAAGACCACTCACAGCCCACTTGATAGTGATTTTGGGAAGTGTTTTTAATATTTCTGATACTTGAAAATTTTTATCATTCGAGTGTTAAAAATGTTAGAAACACTTTCTATAATCACTTTCAAACACACTCTTATCCTACTTGTCCCTTAAATCTGTCTGCAACATTGGACTATATGAATGGGGGAGACAAAGAAACTACAACTAATAGTAAATATACTTCCTTTAATGCATTTGAATATTCCATACAAGTAACATCGAAGGAGATTTTGCCTAAAACATCAAAGACATGCATTTTATTTATATAAGAGTGTCTGCAACACTATGAGAATTTGCCTGCCTGCTGCCAATCAACCATTACCATCATGCTTTATAGCCTTCTCAATACGCTTTGAAGGTCTTCCACTTGCACAGCTCAAAGCCCCTGTGCTTTTGCTGGATGAAGCCTTCGGCTTCGGCTTCAATATCATCAGTTTCTTCATCAACTACCTGGCTGCTCCCATTGTTGCTCTGACCTTGCTGATCTTGAAAAGAGACCTTGCGGGGTTGACGTTGTTTGCGACCATTCCCCTGCGCTTCTTCAAAGGGAGACTTGTTGTTGAAGGCTTTATGCACGACAGGGTAGTGGGGGGCACCGGGCACAATACTTAGTGACCGTTCCATTCTTTTGATATGAGAAAGGTAGTCATCGGGGGTGGTGTCCCAACCATGCACCGGCTTGCGATCGGAACTGCCGAGCATGGTTTTCTTTGGGTCGGCTTCCAGATTTGCTCTACTTGCAATTTCTGGTAATAGAAGATGCCTTCTTATAGACAAACACTTTATTTTCCCCTTCATTCCCAAGTGATGAGGCTGCATCTGATTCCCCATCTTTTGCCAATATCAAAAGCTAGATTCAGCCATATTGTTTGTGAGAATAATATGGAACTAAAAATTAGTGAAGTCTGAGATAGATTCTTCAAGGTCATATCATCGAGGCATCAGAGACATTTCTGGAATACGGGACAAATGCTTTATCATGGAATCATAGATCTTTTAGGTCTGCTTTTTCAACTCTAACGCACATATCTCTCTCCCATCAATTGGTGCTAGTTGAAGTAATGTCCCTTTCTCTCTGCTTTGAACATTCCTCTCGTTTGATTATTTAGTTGGCACACAAAAAAAGTGTCATATCCAGTTGACCGGTCGAACTATCAGCGGTGGAGAAGGCACCAAGAGCACCACAAAAAAGGGCGGAGATATCACTAGCGGCAGAGGTAGCAGCATCTAAGCCAATATCTGGGCCAGTTGGCTTCAACTCAGCAATTGACGTAGTTGATCTTGAACCAATTTGTTCATTCCCATATTTGGTGAGACATAAAATCTAACCAAGAATTAGGATCCTGGGCATGAAAATCTGCTCATTATCGCTCTTTTCACCAAAAATGGATAGATGAATTAAAGTACTTATTGGATCCACTGAGCTGAACCCCAATTCAAAAAGACAACTAACAGATGAGTTTTATTCATTTAATTTGCAGATTTGAAAGGATCTATGGAAATGAAGTGATTAAAATGATGGAATCAAACTGAAATTTGGTACAATGAGATGACTCAATAGTAGGTTGAACTTTGAATGCTAATCCACACAAGCTGTTTGACACCCATCCTCTTATTTGGGATCAAACTCTTCATTTTATCTCTTATTGGTCAAAGATCTGATAAGATTAATTTTTCAGAAAAAATTAAGAGTATTTATGACTCGCATAAAACCATAGAGATTGTGTTGGTTTTTTACTTGTTTGGCCTCTTTTTGAGGGTAGTCACGGTTCTTTGAGGCAAACAATACAATATGGCTGTGACACTTCCTCTCCTTCCCGCCAAAACCCCAACTGCCAAAACCTCCATTTCACTATTCCCTGAAAACCCTAAGACCCTAATCTTAGAGCAATGCAAAACCATCAGAGACCTGAATGAAATCCATGCCCATCTCATCAAAACGCGCCTTCTCCTCAAACCGAAAGTCGCTGAAAACCTCCTTGAATCGGCCGCCATACTTCTGCCCACTTCTATGGACTATGCTGTCTCCATTTTCCGCCAAATCGATGAACCCGATTCACCGGCCTATAACATTATGATAAGGGGTTTCACATTGAAGCAATCACCCCATGAAGCCATTCTTTTGTTTAAGGAAATGCATGAAAATTCTGTACAACCAGATGAATTCACGTTTCCCTGCATTTTGAAGGTTTGTTCTAGACTGCAAGCTTTAAGTGAAGGAGAACAGATCCATGCCCTGATCATGAAATGTGGATTTGGGTCTCATGGGTTTGTGAAGAACACTTTAATTCACATGTATGCAAATTGTGGTGAAGTTGAGGTTGCTCGCCGCGTGTTTGATGAAATGTCTGAAAGGAATGTTAGAACCTGGAATTCAATGTTTGCAGGGTACACGAAAAGCGGGAACTGGGAGGAGGTTGTGAAGTTGTTCCATGAAATGTTGGAATTGGATATTAGGTTTGATGAGGTCACATTGGTTAGTGTTCTAACCGCTTGTGGGAGATTGGCTGATTTAGAACTGGGAGAGTGGATAAATAGGTATGTAGAAGAGAAAGGGCTGAAGGGGAATCCCACTTTGATCACTTCTCTCGTTGATATGTATGCAAAATGTGGTCAGGTTGATACTGCAAGGCGATTATTTGACCAAATGGATCGCAGGGATGTTGTTGCGTGGAGCGCTATGATCTCTGGTTATAGCCAAGCAAGCCGGTGCAGAGAGGCCCTAGATCTGTTCCATGAGATGCAGAAGGCAAACATTGATCCTAATGAGATTACTATGGTCAGTATACTTTCTTCTTGTGCTGTTCTTGGAGCTTTAGAAACTGGTAAATGGGTCCATTTCTTCATCAAGAAGAAGAGGATGAAGCTCACTGTTACCCTTGGAACTGCACTAATGGATTTCTATGCAAAATGTGGGTCTGTAGAGAGTTCCATCGAGGTTTTTGGAAAGATGCCTGTGAAAAATGTTTTGTCTTGGACAGTGCTAATTCAAGGTCTTGCTAGTAATGGACAAGGGAAAAAGGCTCTTGAGTACTTCTACTTAATGCTGGAAAAGAATGTTGAACCAAATGATGTGACTTTCATTGGTGTTCTTTCTGCTTGCAGTCATGCAGGTTTGGTTGATGAGGGTCGTGATCTTTTTGTTAGTATGAGTAGAGATTTTGGTATTGAACCGAGGATTGAGCACTATGGTTGCATGGTTGATATTCTTGGTCGAGCTGGGCTGATAGAAGAGGCATTTCAGTTCATTAAGAACATGCCCATTCAGCCAAATGCGGTTATCTGGAGAACATTATTGGCATCATGCAAGGTTCATAAAAATGTTGAAATTGGGGAAGAATCATTGAAGCAGCTTATTATATTGGAACCCACACATTCTGGAGATTACATACTTCTTTCAAATATTTATGCATCAGTTGGTAGGTGGGAGGATGCATTAAAGGTGAGGGGTGAGATGAAAGAGAAAGGGATTAAGAAGACACCAGGTTGTAGCTTGATTGAGTTGGATGGAGTAATTCATGAGTTTTTTGCTGAAGACAATGTACATTCTCAGTCTGAAGAAATTTATAATGCTATCGAGGATATGATGAAGCAGATCAAGTCAGCAGGCTATGTGCCCAACACAGCAGAAGCAAGACTAGATGCAGAAGAAGATGATAAGGAATCTTCAGTGTCGCACCATAGCGAGAAGCTGGCTATTGCCTTTGGTCTTATTAAAAGCCCCCCAGGAACTACAATTAGAATAACGAAAAATCTCAGAGTGTGCACTGACTGCCACAATGCAACAAAGCTTGTATCAAAGGTTTTTAACCGAGAAATTGTTGTCAGGGACAGGACTCGCTTCCACCATTTCAAAGAGGGATCATGCTCCTGCAATGACTACTGGTAAACCATAGGGCCTATTTATATTGTGGAACCATGGAGGGATGCTACCAGATAGGAGGTTTTGTATGCCAAAAGCAATGTGATTAGACGATCCAAACAATCTACTAGTGGCATTCTTTTCAATGTCTGAGAGGGTGGGAGAGTTTGGAGGGTTTGATGCATTCTTCCTGGTTTTCCGAAAATAAATTGGGTAGGCAGTTTTGGGCATAGAAGAGCACTATTAGGGGAAGCCACTGGCTATATCTTTTCTGTTGAGTGTATACTACATTTTGGAGGAAGCTTGAGTTGGTGTCATGCTTGATGATTCTGTATCATCTATTTTTCTTTGCCAAGATATAAAAATCACCCCTCATGGGCTGTTTCTTTCCTTAGAAACATGAGAAGCTGGCAACTGAATTCTTGTTTTTATCTCCTTTCTTTGATAGGCAAATAATAGGCAACTAACTGAACAAGGGAGCATAAATCAAAGATGGGTTTGCTTGTCTTGCCCTATAACCTGCCGCATGCTGGCCCAACCTGAATTTTCAGCAATAAATGGAGCAAACAAGAGCCCATTTTTTATTCTTCTGGGTTGAAAACTCAGCTGAAAGGAAGAGACAAATGCTGAACCCCCACACAGTTTTGTTGCACCGCTGTATAATCTCTTGATAACCAAAGAGTTATGGACCAAGCCAGATTTCATTGTCAAGCAAACAAAACATACAGGGCAGGACCATCATTCATCTTCAGAACAATCTTATACCCAAGACCGTTGTTAGCATGTCTGTCATGTCTATTCACACTTTCGACCAAGTTTGCTGCTGGTCAGTTTGTCTCTCCATGTGAACATATAAGGGCTACATACTGAGAAGATTATTAAAAAGCATGATATGCATCATGAACCTAAATCTTAGGAAGGGCATGAGTTCAAACCTCATTGCATGTTAGAAACGAGTGGGATGGATAATAAGTGATTTGTACAAGGCGTATAGCATCAGGCTTGGATTGCCCTTCCCATTTTTTTTTTTCCCATTTCCATTTGCTCCCTTACAAAGAACTTTGAGTTGGATGCCTTACAAGTTACAGTCAAGCTTCACAGCACATTCAACTCTAACTAGAAGTTTTTATATATTAAAGGTATGTTATCAGAACTAAAGTTTTGAGTAAATTGAGCAGCAGCACCAGGCAGCATTTCCATCCGATGGCTGAACTGAATTTCAAAGAAAGAAAATGGTCAATTTAAACATTTATCACCTCATCCAAATGTACTTTTGGATTAGAGCTTACTGTTCACTAAACTTCCATTGGAACACCCTTTGACCCCTAAGAATTATAAAATTTCCCAATCTTCTCTAACTTTGGAGTTAATAGCACTGGTTAAAGCAAAAGAAGAAGCCTTTTGGTTTGTTCTCCATCTTCACTTTGGGGGTTTCCCCTGAGTCATCACGTACTGCCATCAAAGAGCTTGTGCCTGGAGATTCAGGTGGCAAGATGGTGTTTTCTGATGCGAAAACCCGAGAAGGGATTGCAGGTTCTGGAGGTGAAATGGTAGAAAGATAATGGAGGAGCATCTGGACTATCTGGCTGAAGTTCGGTCTGGCGTTAGGATCCTCCTTCCAACATGAAGTTAGTATTATAGCCAACTCCTCTGGGAGGTTTTCAGCACTGGGCCTCACATTCTGAATCACCACAGTATACCACCAAACAATCAACTAAAAGGATTAAAAGAGAACAACTACTCTGATTGAAGCAATATGAAAAGATGATGAATATCATTATCATTACCTTAAAAGCAGCTGCATATGCTGCCTGTAAATTAGACATGCCTTCAAACGGCAACTTGTTATGTAAAAGCTCCCACAAGACAATGGCAAAGCTATAAGCATCCACTTTGTTGTTGTAGTGCTTCTTCTCTCCATGCCTTAATGTCACAGTACTGTACAACTGCCACCAGATAACAAAGTTCATGGTTCTGAAGTGGCCACAGAAAAGCAAAATAACAAAAGAAGCATGCATTTTTCTGAACAAAGTACCTCTGGAGCCATCCAACGGTAAGTCCCTGTTTCAGCAGTCATCATCTCTGTCAGTGACTCTTCCCTTGCTAAACCAAAATCCACCAGTTTAACTGTTTTGTGGTCTGCAGTCAAGATTAAGTTCTCTGCAAAAATAATGGAAGCCCATCATGGATAGGTAATTTCTTCCCTGGTTGAATCAATATGTAAGAGTGAAAAACCATCTATGAACTGGTTTAAACATGTGGGATACACATCAAAACCCAAAAGCATATTCCTCGTTTGGCATATATTATGATTGAAAACATAAAATAAACCTCATTACAAACTTGAGTTGGATGATTTGAGTACTAATGATGGACAGAGAACTGCATATACAAACCCTTTGGAAGCCAAACTAGAAGAATTCATCTTGGGTAATATTTGAAATAATATGCTAAAACAATTTCAATATTTGATCTTTTAAGAGCTGCAGGACAGCAAATTATGAAAATTTTTGATGTGTGGAAGATCCCCAACTAGTCTTTTTCCACATGATCATAAATGTGTGCCTGTTTTCCCAGTGAGGTCTATTTGAGAATCCAAAACCCTTGTCTAATTAAATCTAAGATATTCTCTGAATTCAAAGGGGTCTTCTAAAAAGCTTACCAGGTTTCAGATCACGATGTATGATCCCATGAGAGTGCAGGCATTCCATTGCTCGAGCAATATCAAGAGCAAAACCAACTGCAATTCGAGCATCCAAGCATCTTGGTCGCATGTTTAGCAAATATTTACGCAACGTCCCTCCCAATAAAAGCTCGGTGACTATCACCATTACAGGCTCCTTGCAGACACCAATAAACTGTTTGACACAAAACAATGTGATATTCATTCTCAGATGTTAGATCTGTATGAGAGATACCAGAAGAGTTATGGAAACAAACCTTTGCCAGGTTTTTATGCTGAACTCTTGAAAGCATTGAGACCTCTCTTGCGAATCGTGCTTCTCTCTTGGTGATCTCCTCTGGAGTTTCTCCTCTATGAACAATTTTGATGGCGACATTCTGATTTTTATATCTTAAGCCCAACAAACAAGGTAAGGAAATGACTTGAGAACAAACATACACTGAATTGACAAATACAAAAACCTAGCAGCTCTCATCAAGAGCAGGAGTGTCTAATTAGAAAATAGATCAGATATTCATAAAGACCTGAGAAGAATGAATCCAAGAAATTCCCACAAAGGCAAATTTCCATGGAGTTTGAAACAAAAGGAAGATAGGCTTCCTATCCTAAATCTTCCAAAAACAAATTTACAAATCCAAAGAATGCTTTTCGCATGCGGAAAAAGCGGCATTGCTAAGAACACAGCACGCGTGAGTCATCAATTAAGCCAGAAAATCAAAGAAAACTTGGATTACTTACTTTCCTTCATATACTTTGGCATGAGCGCCTTCTCCAATTCTTGGCCCAACAAAAAGATGCTTTGGATCAATCAGCCATTTGGGGTCTAAGTGAAACTCATCAACAGAGTAGAACCTATTTCCAGATTCCATATTTCTAGAACAGGAAACGGTTCAACATCTATTTAGTCTACCTAAAAAAAAAACAAAAAGAAACACCAATACCCATCACCCATTTAGCAAGGAAAGCACTGAAATGCCCAATTACACAGTAGATGGATAAGCTGACAGGAAACAGAGAAGCATAGAAAAACATGCTCTGAAGTACGTTCTGCAGATACCATAGCAAAACCACGCCCAAAGATCGAAACTAACATACAGCTGCTCTGCATTTCCTTGAAGAGAGGAAACAAATGGAACCCCACATGTCGTAGAGAGATTAAAAAGGGAGAACCAAAAGCTCAAAAGCCCAAAGAAGTTTCTTGGGAAGTCATTGGGAACAGAGCAGAATCCCAAGAAAGTGGAACAGGGGAGGGGGTGGGGAAGAAGTACCAATCAGCAAAGCTTCAAGTGTAGGATCAGCATTTTTCACTAAAACTAAACAAACCCCACTTGGGAGTTAGTTTAAATGGACGACGGGGGTTGGGTTTGTTTAATATTTTGGGTGCAGAGCTTCACCCTTGATCTGAAGACAAAATCATGGAAGGGATTGTCCCTGTTATGAAAAATGGGGAGAGAGAAGGCAAGATATTTGTGAATATTGTAATAAAGACTCTGGGAGCCATAAACTAATCAAGAGCACATGGAAACAGATCTTGTCAACATGAAGGATGAAGCCTTGGGGACTACCCCACCCCACTCAATAACAACCTACTTGTATTTCACTTCACTTCACTTCATGTGAATGCGCTCAAGATGGAATAATCTTCCCTTCATAATGAAATAGAATTCTAATTTCCAACCCGCCGCTCAAATGCAAATACATGTTATATTTTGCATTGCTAGGGACAAAAAGACCAAGATATATCGATAATGTCGGACATTGGTTTTCATTGTTTTGTGAATATATTTACACATAGGATAGCTGGATAGGAGAGTAGGTTAAGAGCTCTCAAGTGCATAATCTAAGGGAAAATCCATATTTCAACCCCATGTCCTGAATGAACCTGTAATTAATGCTTTAACAATAGGCCAACTTTCAGTAATGTGAAAGATTGAAGTGTAATTGGAGCTGTTTGATTTGAATGGAACCGTCTCAACTCAGAAATGATACTAATAGTAGGGATTAAATTATATATATACCATAAACACAGCAAAGCTGATTATAATCCATAAGTGGCAAGTTCCAGAAGAAAAGAGAATTGGCGAAAAACGCCCGCTCTAGAAATTAAAAACTAAAATGCATAACATCCGGCGATTGCTGCTGCTGCTGCTGCTGCTTTATGCTATTCCAAGATTTATTTATATAACATAACATCAGGGATTTCAACCAGGCATGTTCAGACTAATATTTCTCTACAGCAATAAGATCCATGACCACGCGCTTGAGACTGCCATTGTTCTTCCTCAACAGCTTCTTGTTCAGTTCTGTGTCATTGAAACCCTGCAGCCACACAACAGGTACTTTTTAACACTTGCTTAACAAAAGAAAAACCAAAACACATCTTACGAAAAAGATTTTCATGCTGGAAGACTCACCATCTCCTTCAACTCCTCTAGGATAGGATCCCATTCCCCAACACCACAAAGATGGTTCACAGTCTCCTCCAAATCATATTCATGCATCCTCAAGATTTCCTTGTTAAATGCATCACACTTGAAACCCATCTCATCAAGAGCTTTGAGGAGAGACTGCTCAACACCATCGTTTTTACCCATCACTTCTTCCAAGGCAGCCTGATCCAAGGCGGCCTTATCAACTCCAGAAATTGGGGCAGCATCAGAAAAATCTATAATAGGATATGATACAGATGAATTATTCTCCGGTGAAACAGGTCCAGGAACAACATTGGTGGCTAGCAAGTTATCATCAATAGGGAAATTCAGTTCCTGGTTCTTGTTAGCATGTTCTTTAACAATCGGCTTCACTGGTTCATTGACCTCAACAAGGCCTCCATCCACCACGGGCTCAACATTCACATCTATAATCTGAGGGCTTTTAGACCCACCACTACTAGGAGGAAAATTCAGGTTTATGACAGGCATGCTATCACCTAACAGGTCCTTCAGGGAACTGTCAACCTGCATGAATAAGGAATGAATAAGTACAGGCCATTGAATTATTATAATAAGTTTAAAAAGAAAATAAAACAACAGTAATGGAGGAGGAATTGATATGTGCATGATTTACTGAAAGATAAATCATCATGAGAAAACATGTTTAAAAAAATGAATAGGACAACAGTAATGAATATGAACCTGAATGAGAACCCAAACTCGTTGCCCAAATGTTTGGCCAGATGGTGCAGCCATCCTCCAGTATGAGATGTATCGACCAGGAAATTCAGGTGCAGTAAAATCAACTGAAATTTCAAGTTCTTCACCAATTGGCACACAATCCCTACAAATCTGGCAACATAAAAAATCGCTTACAACAAGCTTTACCCAAAGACTCAAGACCAATACACAAGGAAAAACACAAGAAAGTAGCTGACAGGCAAGGTCAAAAAACGCTCACAACAAGCTTACCCCAAGACCCAAGAACAAAAACACAAGAAAAAAGTCCACAGCAACTAATTAAGACTAAAAATAATTTCAACATAAGAGATGATTACAATTTAAAATGGACCACCTACCTCAACCGAATCTTTTTCACTGAATCTATCTCCCCCAATCCATACAAGTCGTGTTCCTCGAGCCCACACAGCATTACCAGTGTTGCGCATCCTCCAAGTCTTTGTGAATGGGATTGATGGGGCCATCACTGTACCATCTATGACATTTACATCCAAAATAAAGCGGCTATCAAGATGCGGCTGACGTACCCTTATTCCACAACCTATACTGGGATAGGGTTGTGCTGGGGAATGAACCTCAGGTTGTTGCATCTATGAGGGGAAAAAATATGAAATCAAGAACAGGTCAGTCAATAGAAGTGCTGTGTTAAGGAACAGAATAATGATGAATTTACATACAGGATCATGTGACATCTTGAAAGACCATGGATGCTGACGAGCAGGCCAGTCTATTCTAATGTAATCAGCCTCATTACCCATATCAGAGAAGCAGATGCTGCAAAGGTCATAATCTTCTTTTCTACAGAATTCAGAACAAAGGTTTAACAATAAGTTTATCAGAAAATCTTATTAAATAAGAGCATTAACATGAAATAAATTTTAAATAAGAGCATTAACATGAAATAAATTTCTTACACTTTCGACTTGAACCGAGGTCCAGTTATTGGATGAACCCCACAACCATCACATTGAATACCTTTATGGAAGGTACCACCCATAGCATCTTTGTAGCTCCTCTTGAATAGAGGAGGACGAGGACGAGCACCAGTAGACAAAAGTGAGTTATTTACTGGAGGCATTCCAGTAAATGGGCAGTCACTAAAAGGGTTACCAAAATTTGGAGCCGCATAGTTCCTACCATCACTAGAAATTTTCTTGCTTATCCCACTATCCAAACAAGTGATATGGGAAGGATCTGGATTATAGGGTCTGGGATATCCTGCATTCCACGTGGATGCAACACAATCAGCCAACTTCTCACCATAATGATCAACGCTTCCCTTCTTAGTTCCTTTCCTTCCATCAGAAGCACAATCAGAACATGCAACGGGTGGATACTTGCTTTCCTTCTTAGTCTCCTTCCTCTTGTCCACAGAGGGATCATTGGCACAATCAGAACATGCAATGGGTGCATACTTGCTTTCCTTTTTAGTCTCCTTCCTCTTGTCCACAGAGGGATCATTGGATGCAACTGGTGCAACATTGCTTTCCACATTAGCCTCCTTGTTGTCAGTAGCAGGAACATTTGATGCGATACCTGCTGTAATAGTCACAGCTCCAGATTCAGTTATAACTGGAAAAATGGGGATTTTAGATATATCTGGAAAAAAACTAGGGATTTCAGATATATCTGGAAAACTAGGGAAGTTAAGATCCATGGATGTTGCAGCTGGAGTAATTGAGGTCCCCACACCTCTAGACACGGGTCCAGTTGTTCCCACTTCATTAAGTTTAGAATTTGAATCTTTGAGTTCAGCAGTTGGCAGCAGTTCTTGTTTGCTGTCAGCTTGCGGAGCTTTTGTATTTTCAGTCACTAAAGGATCGACGGAGTTGTCAGATGACCTATTATGTGTGCTTGAATCTGCACCAACCTCAGATGGAGAAACAGAATTGAGGTAGGATTCTCCCATCTTTGAGAGGCAGGTAAGAACCTCAGAAAGCACTGGAGCAGAGGATGCAGCTTTAGAAGTAAAATCTGTTGATAGTTTCGAAAATGCTTCAAGTAGTGGCTCTGGTACTGATTTAATAAATTCAGCAACACCAGCATTGCCATCTTGAAATGGGCGCAGGTCAAAAGGTGGTCTCATGGGAGCAACACCAGCATTGCCATCTTGAAATGGGCGCAGGTCAAAAGGTGATCTCATGGGAGCAACACCAGCATTGCCATCTTGAAATGGGCGCAGGTTAAAAGGTGATCTCATGGGAGTAGAACTTCCACTTGACCGAGTGTGAGACCTACCATCCTTTTCAATATTTAGCAGCACGGTAATCCTCAAGAACTTCAAGCGCTGTCTCATCACATCATGCAGATCTTCATCATCAACAAGTGTTACCACGTCACCATCTTCATCAATATACGTCAGTGTAAGATCAGCATCAGGCACAAGATTAAAGAGAGTGATGACTTTTGCTCTTAATCCATTGATATCAAGATCCAGTTCTCCATTTTCGTCAAGGCATGCATTAAAACGCCTTAGTGTGTTCCCATATTTAACCTGTAGCAATACAAATATATTGTAAATGGATTAAATTACGATAAAGTTTAATTTAATCCTCAACTACTAGATCAAAGTGTTCTTAGGTCTAATGACTTTTACAGGCAGAGACTGACACAGCACAACTGGTTTTCATCCAGGTGTTACAATTTCATATCATAATTATCTCTATGGAAGCAATGAAAAAAAGCATATAAAAACTGAGGTTGATAAATTTTATAGACAATCTGCCTTTAATTGAAACTGGAACCATCCAGATCCCCTTAGTATTGAAACTTGAACCATCCCAGGATCAGTTTAGAATTGAAACTCGAGGCATCACATTCACACCCTAAACCTCTGCATAAGGATATGATCCTAAGCAAATTTTGGCAGATACCGTGCCAAAGACGAGCTCAAAGATACTTTTCCACTCAGTAAACGCTTTGTACCATTATTTTTGCCATTTAAGTTCAACAATAGAATTGACCTGTGGCTGGTAGTGGGGAAATTTAGAATTCATTGAATTCAACTAGCCTTTAAAGCCTAGTTTGAACTTCATGATAGGTTCATAATAGTGTAAATATGTATCAAAATTCAGACTAATAAGATTTCTTAGGCGAAACAAAATGTCTGGTCACTCCAGTAAGCCAAACAGTTCTTTTGTTGGGCAGATCAAATTCCATTTCACTACGGTTCTGAAAAATGATATTTTCCTTCAATTTTTTTGGGACTAATTCCAATTTTAACTGCACTCAAATCAACAAAAACAGGAGATCATAGATTATATCAAAATAAATAACCCTAAAAGAGAAAAAAAAAATGGAAAACCTTTTAAATTCTGTGTGTATAAATAGATATAAGCCCCAAAATAAAATATGATAACCAGATCAGAGACTAAACTTCAACCATGAACTAACACCAATATTCAGAAAAATCACACGGAGAAAAAAAAACAAAAAAACAAAAACAAAGCTTGATCGCGTCGGCGAACTCCACTGCAACAATAGCGTTACAAGAAACCGCAGAAATCATTCATTAATAGAGGGAACCCTAAAAATGAAAAACTTGAACACAAACTAATTCCAAAAAACCAAAAAAATCAGCCAGGTAACAAAAATCGAACCTTGATGACTTTTGTAGACTCCATTGAACCACCGAAACAGCTCCGATGAACAGCAGGTAGTACTTAACAGCCAGCACCCAGAACCCGAAGTGAAATTCGGCAATCAGTGAAAAACTCGATCACACAATGATCGCAACAAAGTAGATGAATCGTTCAACAGAGAGCGATAAAAAAGATCAGAATCGCCAGATTTGGAGACGAGAATGATCGAATTGGAAGGGTTTTCTCAACATCCAAACACTCCACGTTCTATCACCGTCACCCTCATCGCCCTATTTTTCTCTCCAAATCGTGAAATTATATAGAGAGTTTTCGGGTCTTGGGTTTCTTCTCCCCAAAGAAAGCTAACCAACTCCTTTATCTAATCATTGACCCAAAGCAGAGGTCCACCATAAGAAATCGTGAAGCCTCTACGTGGATTAAATCTATTGGTTACCTTGTGTCAATCTCGAACATCAACCGTTGGATCTGTTTCTCATCCTCGGGATTTCCACCCATATTTTTTCCTCATTAATTTTTTATTAAAAGGAATGGATTTTATCAAAACTTAAAAGTTAGGTTTTTATTTATCTTTTAATATTTTCATTTTAATAGAAACTTCGTCGGTAAGTCATTGAATTTCCATGTGTGGAGTTGGTCAGTCTTCGTGTCCAATCACTTTTCCAATAGTAATTAAAATTTAATAATTAAATAAAAAATTAAAAATATTTGATAAGTCTATAGAAAGTTTGTTCCTCGTTTGGAACCAAAATTTCATTTTTGAATTGAAACATGAATTATCAATTGAGAAATCATAAAAACTATCACTTAATAAGTTAATATCCACAAAAAATGGAAAAAATAAAATAAAATCAGTTATTTATCTCGATTTAAAAGGCTATAATATCTTTTTTTTTTAATATGATTTTAAATTATCCTTTTGTTTTATATTTTTGCCATATTTACTTTTTATGTTAAAAAAAATTATAATTACAATTTATTATTTATTGTTTTAAAATATTAAAAGGATGAAGTTATGGGAAATAACTAAAATATTAAACAATTAATAGAAATGGATTTTTTTAAATATTTCATAAAATTCAAATATTAAATATAAATTAATTTTATAAGATAAATTATAAATACAACCTTCAAGCTTTTTAATAATTTAAATATATTCACAACCAAAACAAATCAAACTTTCAAATAAAAATATTTTTTTATGAAATCTTATTTAAAGTCTTTGAATGGTTTAATTTTTTATTTAAAATGTAATTAAAAAATTTAATAAAATTAATAATTTTATTAATGGTTTTTATTTTTTTCAAATAAATGAATATGAATATATTAAACAAATTTAAGATAATTTTAGTGGAAAATGAGATAAATATAGATTGAGTAAACAAATTGAAATAATTTTAACTTATATGCTTTAAGATATTTTTGGGATAAAACTCAAACTATTTCTCATTCACGTCCCATTAAAACAACTATGTGTTGTTTAACTCTCTTTTTGAATTTTTGAATTTAAAAAAAAAAATGTATTTAATTTTTTTAATTTTATTAAAATAAATATATTTTATAAATAATTAAAATATTATAATTTTTATAAATTATTTTAAAATTATTTTATTATATATATTAAAAATAAGAAAATAAAAATTAAATTAAATTAATTTTTGAAATTAAATTTTATATATAATTAAAGCAAGATAAGATAATACTTGAACTTGCCCTAAATCCATCACTGTTTTTAAAAAAATCTCAAACGTTCCGTTTATTCAAATTTCAAATCTATCCGCGGGTACTCAAAAAAACTTACCCATTGTCATTCCTAGTATTATCTTTTAAATTTAAATATTGAAATATAACATGTTTTTAATGAAATAAAAGTTTTATCATTAGTATTAATTTAAAAATGAAAAAGAAAAATAAAAAGACAAATTTGTCCTTACACATTTACTTTTATTTTATTTTATTTAAAAAATTAAATTTTATATATAATTAAAGCAAGATAAGATAATACTTGAACCTATCCTAAATCCATCACCCGTTCCGTTTATTTAAATTTCAAATCTATCCTATTAGGGATGAAATGAAATGGGTGTTCAAATTGATAAATGGTAGTTTTTTCATTCATACTTTCATTCGTTCATATAGAGAGTATATATAGAGGGTAATCACCATTCTAAGAATGAGAAAAAATGATACAAGAAAAGAATGATATAAGGAAATAATAACTAAGAGCCCGTTTGGCAGTGATTTTTAAAAGTGTTTCTACCTTTAAAAACACTTTTAAGTGTTTTTGGGATGAAAATAAAGTGTTTGGCAAATTTTAAAAAACACTTTTAAAAATCTGGAAAAACACTTGAAGTGATTTTTAGAGAATCACTTGACAGGTGTTTTTTTTAAAAAAACACTTCAATTTTTTTGAAATATTCCAAAAATGCCCCCAGTGATAAATCAATTAGAAAAATCTTTTTTTTTTATTTATAGAAATTAATAGGTGGTCATATATTGTTTTACTTTTAAAATTATCTTTTATTCAATGTTCTTTTTTTTTATTGATTATGTTTTTTGTAAATATTTTTTAAAATTTTAGTATAGTGATGAAAAAATTATTATTTTTAATTAGAAAAGTCTTTTTTTTTTTTTAGAAATTAATAGGTAATCATATATTGTTTTAATTTTAAAATTATCTTTTATTAATTTTATTTTTTTAGTGATTTAGATGTTTTTTCATTAATAAAAAGTTTTTTTTGTTTATCATACCATTTTTTTTAATTAAAATTGCATGTCCTTTTTGGTAATTTATTAATATTAAAAGTGTTTTTATATTTATACAATATATTATAAAAAACACTTTAAAATTATTTTTTCTGATTATCATAAAAGTGTTTTTCACAGAAACACTATAGCAGAAAACACTTCAAATAAAAACACTTCCACTAGAATCACTACCAAACGGGCTCTAATATTCATAATATCTCAATATTACTAATATCTCAATATTCCTAATATTTCAAAAATAAAAGTTTTATCATTAGTATTAATTTAAAAATGAAAAAGCAAAATAAGAGGGCAAATTTGTCCTTACACATTTACTTTTATTTTATTTTATTAAAAAAATGAATGTAAAGAGGGAAATGATCAATGAGTTGAAACTTCTCAAAACTTGATTAGTTTTTTCTACTAATCTCTATTGAATGATGAATTTATTATTACCAAAACAAATGAATTCTTACCAAAAAGAAAAAACTTCAATGATTATCAATTTTGCTAAAAGTTCAATGATCATTGATTTTATAGACTATTCTATACTTAAATTGAGAACAAATTAGAAAAATGAAACAAAAATCCAAATTTGAAATCAAGTAAAAAAGAAAATGCTTTTAATCCTAAAATGATCAATAATAGCTTAAAATTAGAACTTAAATAAAAACAATTCAAGAAAATAAAAAATGAAACAAAACTATAAAATCAAAATATAAATCTAAAATTTTAGAAAATAATCTTCCACTTAAAATTTGAAATTTTTTTATTTCTTTTTTATAAATTCATTACGCTTTTAAAAATCATTTTCAACATCCGATCCTTGAGATATATATATATATATATATATATATATATATATATATATATATATATATATATATATGTATATATATATTTTGTAAAGATTTTTTTAATTTAAATATTTTTTGAATGTTCATTTTATGTAAATCTCGCCTCAATTATACAAAAGAAAATTTTAGTAATAAACGAAAAAAATTAAAATATAAAAATGTTTTAAATTATTGAAACCACAACACATGAAATTATAACAAGTATGAAAATTATTTATATAAGATAACAAACGTAATTCATTATTAAAAAAATGTGAAGAGAAAAATTAGTATGAGAAAGAATTAAAATACCTTCTATAAAAATTATTGATTTTTCAATCACAACTTAGATTGATATTTCTTTTTTCTAATTAAAATAATTCATAAAAAAAATTGGATATGAAAAAAATATTCAAAGAAAAATAACAAAAAATCAAAGGAAAGATGTTCAACATTTTAATTAATTAATTAATTAATTTTTTACTTTTAATATTCTTTAGATGAATAAATTATCAAACATTTTCTTATTAAAAAAGAAAAGAAAAGAAAAGAAGAAGAAGAATTTCATGAGAGGAATTGAATAAGTTTTGTAATAAAATGAATTTATAGAAATTTCCTAACCTTAAAAGGAAATTTGATCATCAATCTCCAATAATTCCAAAGTTTGGTCAATGCATATTAAAACAATAAGAAAAGAAGGATAAAAATAACATATTTTCATAATTCTATCCTTTTGGTTGGATAGTTGGATCCGATATTATTTATCAAATGATTAATTTATTATTACTAAAAACCAATCAAACCTACTAGCAAATTCAACTACTTTTGTTTTCATAGAAAATTCTATATTGGATTGAAACAAAATCTTAAAATTAAAAAAAAAAATCGAATAAAAGATAATAAAAAAAAAACCAAACATCCAAAGTTAGTTTAAACTCAATAATTTAAAATTCATTTAATTTATTTTAACTCTGGTATTAAAATAAGTAATTTAAAACTACATAAGTTTCAAACTAAATGGGTGTTGGTAAATCAACTTAATAACTTAATTTAAATCATTAAGTAAAAACACGTGTGGTAAAATAATTTAATTGTATAACTTAAAGTAAAAAATAACTTTAAATAATAAGTAAAAATAATTAACTTATTCTTAACTTCACATTTTCATTTTACCCTTTTATCCTTATTTACCCTAATTATCTTTATGATCTCTTTTACTACTCTATAACCTTCATTATTACTTGACCTCTTTTTACCTATTTGATGATTTATAATAAATTTTAAACTAATTTTATCAAACAACCTTAATAAAATAAATATTAAGTAATAAGTTTTAAGTTTTAGCAAATACCCATAATATTTAAATAATTTAATTATATATATATATATATTTTTTTTTTCACGGTAAAAGAAAAAATAGAATAAAAAATATATTAATAAATAAAAATTAAATTTAATTGTTCATTCCTATTGTTAATTCCAACATTCCAAACCGACTTCAAATCATTTCAATGATTAGCTACTCATATCAAATCTTAAAAGTCTGGTATTTTTGTATACATGGTATGAAACTATGACGTTATTTCATCATTAAATTCCTTTTATTTTTTTTTGTTTTTCCTTTTTATGGAAGATGACAAGATCAAGAATAATTTTTTCAAAAATTATTTTCCAAATATCATCCATAGATGTCTCATCACAACACAACTTAGTATGATATTCCTACAAAACAAACATGAAGTCCCATCATAGGAAATTTCCCGGAAGATGAAAAGAAAATTTCATTTTGACGGATAATTATAATATATACATGCCCAAAAGTATACTCCACAATCTAAAAAACTGTATACTTTACCGAAGGATTTTTTTTCTACTTCCATGAAATTCAATCATCTTCTCTGATATGAGCCATGGCCATTAAGCTAACAACAGTTGCAGATGCCACGGCCACCGGGCCACAGCACCTTCACCAAGTGCCCTGCAACATCAGCAGTTATTTTCCTTCCTTCTTGGACAAGAACCCGGCGGCGCTTTCCGGCGAAGGCGAGGAGCACCAGCACTGTGATCCATGCAACCATGGTGGCACGAGCCATGATAACTATCACCAGTACTGCTATACACAAGAACAACCCCACAAGTTGCAGACATGGTGGGGATATTGCAGATAAGAGAATGGATGTCAAAAGGAAGATGGTGAACACCCAGGTAGTTGTTTTTGCTGTGGGTGTAGTTTTCATGGTCTGGTTCGATCTAATTTGAGCTTGAAATTTGGTGAAGAAGAAGAGGAAGGGGAGGAGGAGGAGGAGGAGATGTGGGTATGTTATGGGTGGGTGATTGCATTATTGGAAGTATGATTGGGGATTGAGACTGGTAGAGAATTGGGAGCCATGTGGGTGCACATGGGAAGGTTGTCAATGGGGTCACCAACCTCTCACTTTATTTAGTGACTCTCATAATATTATCACCCATGTGATCCTGACAGCTTGTTTTGGGCACTGCACTGTTTGGATACAAGGAAACAGGGCCAGACAGAAAGGGAAAAGAACTTACCATGATTGTGAGGGAAACTTAGAGAGGAAAATAAAAATTCTATGGAAGGTAAGAGAATTCTGAGCACCTTAAAAAGGCATATGCTAGATCATCAGTATTAAATACCTGCTTATATATGGATATCCAATATATTGTTTTTAGAATGAAAACAAATTGGGCTTATAAGTTTACTTCTTCAATCACACCCCTCTTGAATCCTTTCAATTTTGTAACTTAATTTTTGAGTCTCTTCTAGAAGACATTTCAAATGAATATGTTCCTGCCAAATGATTACACTGAAATAATGTTTTATCATAGAGTATCAAGAAGTATTTTTTAGCAGCCTTCAATTTCATGTTTCAATATGGTGACAGTGGAAGTGAAGTATGGTGTTGCAAGAAGTGATTCTGCATGGTTAAATACCAGAAAAGGATTGCTTCCTTGAGTCATTATTACCAGAATTGAATAAAGATTTCAGAATTCAAAATACAGCCTTTGATAACTGTTTCTGATGAATTGGGAGTTTTGGGGAAAACATGACACAATTATTGGCTAAAGATGAGAGGGGGCTTCTTCTGGGAGTTGATTTGAACAGCTTCATGATGCCATATCTGTTTGGATGCTGGAAGCACACAATCTGCCCTTGGCCTTCCTTGCCTTAGAAAACCGGAGAAAATTAAGATGCTAGTAAGTGAGAAACATCCGAATGAAATTAATCTTAAAGACCAAATTAAACATAAGAGTGAAGACAGTACTTCTTGCTCCCAATTGGTGCTCATGGTAATGGCTAAAAGCAAAAATGTTTGCAGAGTACTCCCACAAAGGATTCCCATCCAAAGCCCCTGCAGAAGAAGACTAGGATGATTAACAAGACTAGGATGGCAATACATGCCTTTTAGGAAAGGGGAATTCCTACCTTTCCTCCAAACTGCAAGACAAAAGTGAGGATGATTGCAGCAGGAAGGCCCACAAGGTAGTAAGCTCCTAGACTCACATAAGCACAAATCTTCTGCCAACCACATCCTCTAGCAGTACCTAAATTTTGGTATTGACTATTGTGATTCTCCAGTTCTTGCAATATTGGTACCGTAAAAGTTATATGAAATAAAGAACAAACATTCCACTATGTCACAGAATATTGTGCTGGTCTAATGGCAGAAAATACTGATATATATGCAGTGAATGAAACTTTTTTGATGGGAGGATGAAGGAATTAAGGTTGGACCTGAGAGTGCACCCTGGATTCCATCAATGAAGTTGGATACAGCAAGCACTGGCATTATGGCTGCCAAATATCTAATGAGTTCCTCCTCATTGGTGTACATGTAACCCCATACCCCTCTCACTGCAACTGCAAGTAAGCTTACTGATAGGCCTTCTGTGATGGCCAGGAATAGCACAACCTGTACAGCAAGTCGAGCAGCATGTGGTCTCCCTGCACCTAATTCATTCGAAACTCTTGTGCTTTGAAAACGAGAGTTTGGGTGGGGGTGTCACAAAAGTCTAGATATTGGCAAAATAAATCTACACACTATGGCTAATGAGTTATGAGTAATACCTTACTGCACTACCAAAACCATAGGGAATTCTGTATACCACTGCACTTGTGTCTAGGCTGGGGAAAAATGATTGAAGTTAGCAATGGAGGAACTATGCTTGATTTATAGAAAAATTGTATTAGGTGTTCTTACTGACTGAAAAAATCCTAGATTTTTGGCTGTCTGTTTATATGGATAATCTGTTTTCTTTATAAGAAGGGTTAATGCTAGGTTTTTTTTTTACGTACAAGGAGTTTTTCTGATTCACTTGCTTTTCTCCACATTCTTGACAAGAGCAGTGGAACTACTACAGATCACTTTTAGAGAAAATCATGAAATTTGTGGAAAACAAGACATATTTCACATATTCCTAAAGAGTAAAATATTTTCTTCCACACTGAGCTCTTCAAAAATTATTTGTGGAAAAATGATCTTTGTAGGACCTAAAAGCGCCAGTGGAAATTCAATTTTATACATTCTAAACATCAGAAGCTTGGAAAGTGGCTGTTGTTTGGAGTTGAAGACAATATGAAATACACCTGATTGACATCATTGATGCTTCTAGCTTAGGATTGGGAAGAAATCCAGACATGAGAGCCAAAAACTCGTATGACCAGAACTCCAAGCTGATACATATCACAGATACAATCAGATTAAGCTGATGAATTGAAAACACTTAAAAGACTCTGAAGAGCATTAAGGATCATTGTAAATAGAAGTTTCCATGGTGGGCAAAGAATCAAACTCACCAGACCATAAGGCATGAAGGAATAGCTAAACTAGTAAAGCTAAGAAGATTTTTCATGCCCTCCTTAGAGAATCCTGTCCAAGTTTTTTGACATGCAGGCGAGAACTTGATATAAATTGCCATAATCAGCACGTTGGTCCAATAAGAGATGGCAATGGACAGGGCAGCACCTTTGATACCAAAGCTAAACTTGAAAACCAATGTCCAAAACATGAGGATATGAACTAAACTTGTAAATCCAGTACTGATTGTTGATGGCCACACATTATTTTGAGTCTGTAGAAATCTGATTTGGCATTGAAGGATGCCATAAGGGAAAATACTAGGGATCAGCCAATGAGCATATATTCCAGCCTGCATTGAAATTTCAGGGTCTTGTCCAATTATTGTGAAGATTTTCCCTGTGTAGGCCCATACGAATGCAATTGGAATGCAGGTTGGCATAAGAACAAGCAGAGCTCTCTGCATATGTACACCAAGCATATGGTACTGCTCTGCTCCATAGGCTTGTCCACAGAATGTATCCAGTGCACTTCCCATTCCCAGCTAATCACAATGAAATTTGGAGGTGTTAGAATCTCACATCTTAGCATTTGATTTGGCCATACATGTGAATGCACAAACACACACACGTACAGAAGGATAGTACCATGTTTGGACTAAAGATAGACTGAAGGAACTGAAAAAAGGAAAAAAAAATTATTGAGTGGATGCGCATCTTCGTAAACCTTTTGGTCTTACATAGAGTTAATCAAAGAGGAAAATTTTAAAATTTAAATGATGGGTTGTTTCCAATTCAAAAGCTAAATAGTGCCTGATCATATAAGATTCGTGAGTTAGCTCTTTTGATTGCGGACAGTCTCTTTGTGATTTTGGAAACTACTAATCTTTGGAAAACCCTGCTTTAGCATATGCATGGATGAAAGAATCTCCACAGGCATAGAAAATTAGGAATTAATAACTCAAGAAACCAACCCATGATTATAGTCTCATGTTATTTTACTATTAATCGAACAAATATATGAAGTTTGAGTTATCCCTCCACACTCTCCCCCCAAAGAGGCAGAGAGAGAATGGTGCTTGAAACTATAAGAGTGTAGAAAAGGCGCTATACCATGATGCTGAAACCAGTAACTCCTGCAAATGAAGTGGCCATGGAAGCACTTGATAGAGAAAGCTCTCCAAGGTGGCCAACAAACATGATAGATATCATCTGTAAACTGTACTGTAAGAAATTGACCACAACCAGAGGTCCTGCTAGCTTCATTTGCTTCTTCAGCTCTCCTATAACCTCAGATGTTTCAATCCATCTCTTGGGTGATTCTCCACCAAATTCAAGACCCTTCTCATCCTTTGGAATCAGAGGAGATTCAAGAAAAGATTTCAAGTACCCTTCATCCATCTGCTCCCTTGTTGTTCCTTGAAATCTCAAGAAATGGAGGAGATGAAATATTTTCCTATATGAGAAGGAAGGAATACAACGCTTTCAGTTTTGGTGAGACACATGTGGAAATGCATACCCTATTAGCCTATATATGGCTATTAGCTAGCCATCTAACTTGACTTGGTATTCGTGCCTACTCTTCATAAATTAAAGATAGAAGGACAAATCTACTTAATCCACCGTTAGTTCACTCCTTTGATTGGTATGGATATTGATATATTGGATGCTACAATTGTGATAAGTGTGATGGTTGGATACAAAATTGTAGGTCATTTAATGTCCTGCTCTCAGCTGGCAGTGTATAGACTTTATAAGAAGACGACAAGTAGATACCAATAAAATTGGCATTCAAACTTCAATATGGGAGACATAAACATAGAAGTCACGCTTAGGCTTCCTAATTTGAAGGCAATGTCCCCTTCGTAGGCACTTTCTCTAGAGGCTCGGTCCCATGCCATGGTACCATTTTTACCTTTGAAAATTCATATATATTCAATTTTTCTTATTTCTTTGATGGACTCAATGACACGCATATTCCAAGCTTGCTTCTGAGATTCTCTCTAAACAATTTAAGAATTGAAGTGATTGGGCTTTAAGCTCATTTAAAGAAGTATTCACTGGAAGATGGAGAATTGATGGTTGTGAGAAAGCTCTTCCAGTGCTGTACAAGTTAAGGAAAAACTTAAAAGAAGTCTTAAAAGCAAATACATCATATGCATCGTCATTGTTAGCTCATATGTAACATTAGTCCAAAAGTAGGAAGGTGGCCTTTACAGATAGTTATTGCAATTGTCCCCTTGAACTACCCGTATCATTACATTGTTCATTTTTGCCTAGTATTTCAGTTTATGAAAGAAACTTGCATTTGTCACTGAGATTTATAAAAACAACAATTTTTCTTCAATTTTATATTTGCTAGCCTTGGAAAAGTCATGATTTATAGGTGACAGAGGACTAGAGGAGGGAGGACTGAAATCGTTATGACTTGTAGGTGAGGGAGGAGAAGAATATCCTCCCTTCCTCATGGAGGACTGTTTGGAAGAAGTAACTTTCTTTTGTCAAAAAGTTCTTCGTTTTTATTCAATCGTTTTTCTTTTGTTACTTCAACCCTACGAGTACATATTAGAATATATTTTCTATTCTAAGCTATACAGATTTTGCTCCTATAATTAAGCTAACATGTGAAGGAAAGAAATCCCACTTTCTATAATTACTCTAATTTCCTTTTAATATACAACTCATGCCAACACTCCCCCTCAAATTGATGCATACAGATCCTTCATGTGCAACTTGATCAGTGAGTTGTGGAAGTCTTTGCTTGACACGACTTTGGTAAGTATATCTGCAAGCTAGTCCTCAGATTTGACAAATGGAAACCGGATTGTATTAGTCTCTAGGTTATATTTGATGAAGTGTCGATCAATCTCTACATGCTTTGTTCGATCATGTTGAACTAGATTGTGTGAAATGTCTATAGCTGCTTTATTGTCACAAAAGAGGTTCATTTCAGACGTGGGAGCAAAACCGATCTCGTCTAGTAGTCTTTTCAGCCAAAGAAGCACACACAAACCCTTGGCCATCCCACGAAATTTTGCCTCTGCACTAGAGAGTGCCACCACATTTTGTTTCTTACTTCTCCATGTCACAAGGTTTCCACCTACAAATGTGAAATACCCTGACGTTGACCCATGCTCCTACTCGGTTTTGGGTTGACACCGTTACCACTGTAGTTCATTTGCTCAATCGAATGCCCTCTAAGGTGTTGGATTTCCAAACCCCCTTACAAGCCCTCTTGGGCTATACACTTGTGCCTGCAATCTTGATGCTTCATCCATGTGTATTTGGGTGTGTAGCATATGTCCATCTCCATAAAAATCGACGAACTAAGCTAGACCCCTGTGCACGTCGCTGCTTATTTTTGGGCTATGCTTTTCACCAAAAAAGATATAGATGCTATGATCTCACTTCTAGTTGCGTGTATATTATTATGGATGTCACCTTTGTGGAAACCGAAACATTTTTTCCACCCAATTCTCCTCTTCAGGGGGAGACTAGACAGGAAGAGCAGAATTGGATAGAATTAAATTGGCCGAGCATATCTGAAATACATGTGGAACCGAGGCAACTAGAACATGTTTTTCTGGCTACTGAACACCATGAAGATGCTTATGAACACGGGCAACCAGAACACGTTTCTCTAGTTATTGAACATCATGAAGATGATCACGAAGCGCATGTTACTTCCCTCTCTACAGTACCTGAAAACCTAACTCCTGAGAATGATCATGAGGTAAGCTCCTTTAACACAAATATCTTGGCACCTCCTATTAGTTATGTGTTACCTAACAGGCACAATCATGGAAAGCCTCCAAGCTGCTATTCACTAGACATTGAGGAAAGAAGATCAAGATATCCTATCGCCAATTATGTGTCCACAAAGGAATTGAATGAACCTCTTAAGACATTTGTGCATAAAATTTTCGTGTGTCACGTTCCAACAAGGGTGAAGGAAGCCTTGGGAGACTTGAAGTGGACTCAGGCAATCAAAGATGAAATGGAGGCACTAATGAAGAATAAGACATGGAATCTAGTGCCATTACCAGAAGGAAAAAAACAGTGGGATGCAAGTGGGTGTTTTCCATTAAACACAAAGCTGACGGATCTATAGAAAGATACAAGGTAAGACTCGTGGCAAAAGGGTATACTTAAACATATGGTATAGACTATCAAGATACTTTCTCACCAGTAGCTAAATTAATAACTGTTAGAGTGTTGATATCTCTTGTAGCAAATTTAAATTGGCCACTACATCAGTTTGACGTGAAAAATGCCTTCCTTCATGGCGGGCTTGAAGAAGAAGTTTATATGGACATCCCTCTAGGCTACTCAGTGACCACGGGAACTAATGAGGTGTGTAAGTTGCAACGAGCTTTGTATGGGTTAAAACAATCGCCACGGGCATGGTTCGGGCGATTTAGCTTGGCAATGAAGAAGTATGGTTTCCAACAGAGCAATGCAGACCACACTTTGTTTTTAAAAAAATAGCAAGGAAAAGTCACGACTCTTATTGTCTATGTCGATGATATGGTCATTACAGGAGATGATATTGAAGAAATCTCACTGCTCCAAGGGCAGTTGGCCAGTGAATTTGAAATGAAGAATCTAGGTGGGCTCAAGTATTTCCTTGGGATAAAGGTTGCCAAATCAACCCAAGGCATATTTTTATCCCAAAGAAAATATCTTCTAGATTTATTATCTAAAGTTGGATTATTAGAGTGCAAACCAGTGGATACCCCAATTGTCCAAAATCATATACTTGGGTTATATCCAAATCAGAAACCAACTGACAAGGGAAGATATCAACGGTTAGTTGACAAGCTTATTTATCTCTCTCATACTCATCCAGATATTGCGTATGCTATGAGTGTAGTAAGTCAATTTATGCATTGTCCAAGTGAAGAACACATGGAGGTTGTAATTCGGGTACTAAGGTACTTGAAGTCTTTTCCAGGAAAAGGGCTCATGTTTTCTAAGAATGATCATGTGAGAGTTGATGGCTATACAGACGTAGATTGGGCTAGAAACATCTCTAATAGGAAGTCGACGTCAAGATATTTCACATTTGTAGGTGGAAACCTTATGACATGGAGAAGTAAGAAACAAAAGGTGGTGACACTTTCTAGTGCATAGGCAGAATTTCGTGGGATGGCCAAGGGTTTGTGTGAGCTTCTTTGGTTGCGAGAACAACGCCAGAAATCGTATCTGCACTGCCAGTGATCATAATGGATTGACGGAGAGCTTCGCAGCGGACGTGGGCATACACTTGCTCCATAATAGGGAATGGATGAAGCTGCAACACGTCGCCTCAAATCTTATCTAGTCGATCATCCAAGCCATCTAAGAAAACATACACTCTGTCTTCTTGAAAAAGAAGATTATAGTTGTGAATATCAACTTCACACTCCATAGGATTAGGGCGGCGGAAGTCAATCTCACGCCACAACCCTTGGAAGTCATTGTAGTATTTCTCAAGCGAGCCTCTAGCTTGTTTAAGCTGCGTCACACAACGTCGAAGATCATAGGCTTGAGATGTGTCACTACCATCAAAGTAAGTGGTAGCAATGGAATCCCACACCAACTTAGTTATAGGAAACTGAATGAAATTCCCTATCAAAGAGGGATCCATGGAGTTGATCAACCAACCTTTGACAATGGCGTTGTCAGTGCGCCATTTTCGAAATGTTGGATTCGTCGAATGTGGTTGTGGTATATCACCATTGATATATCCCAACTTGTCTTTGCCAGAGATATACATCTTGACGACTTGGGACTAAAGAGCATAGTTGGTTCCATCCAGCTTGATGCCGATAGGAGCAACAGAGGGTTCAGTGGTTAGAGTCGGTGGTTGGACTTTGGTAAGAGCTTCGGTCATCTTAGCCGTGAATTCGAAGAAGAGAGAATCGAACTGAGACGCAGCAGGCTGGGGTTCTACATCGGAGTCCGACGACATGGTGGGCTAGGTGAGAGGCGCAATGTTTAGGGTGGGTGGGTACTAGGGTTAGGCTCTAATACCATGTCAAAAAGTTCTTCGTTTTTATTCAATCGTTCTTCTTCTATTACTTTAACCCTACGAGTACATATCAGAATATATTTTCTATTCTAAGCTATACAAATTTTGCTCCTATAATTAAGCTAACATGTGAAGGAAAGAAATCCCACTTTCTATAATTACTCTAATTTCCTTTTAATATACAACTCACGCCAACATCTTTCACAAATGCTGAATCTTTTGAAAGCATTGCAACCCTGCAATGGTTCATTGAAAGACCGCTTGATATTCCCCTTTGTACAAGAAGTTTCAAGGACGTATTCATGATTCTACCATATCTCCATCTAAAATAAAAAAATGGCTACCTGGAGCCTCTCCCACCACCGTTCATTTCGTTATGTCAAGGCCACTATGACTGGGCTGGGTGGTCTTCTACCTTATGAATCAGAAACATGGTAGAAGGATTGCTCGATCCTGTTTCCTTGGCTCCAGCTAGTGGCGGAGGGCCAGAGGCATAACCGATTCCTAAGCAAGGAATTGTCTTATGCAAAGCCTGCAACAGATAGCCGGAAACTTAAGGACAAAACATGGCTGCTGAGCATTGATATCATCAGAAAGACTTTTTAACACCAAAGGACAACAAAAACTCTCAAAATTCAACTGACAACCTATCCATTAAGTTTGTGTTGATTCAATGTAGAATACTTCTTTCCAAGTTATGATCACCCAATAAAAATAATAGTTGTAAAGAGAAAAAGATACCTGACTGCAATCAGATCATCAAGAAAAGTAGTGCATAAGATCCCTAAAGCTGCAAATATTAGGAGAATTCCATTGTTTCTCCATTCAACTGAAACTAACAAAAACTGCGACAAGGTCTGTCAGAATCCATCTAATGTGAGAACAAATAGAAAAGATCACATTTTTTTTTTCTGGAAAAACTTATAAAAAGACTCCCCAGGAACAGGATTAGAGCAAAAGGTTGTTAGATCATGAGCTGTTGCAAACGGGATTGAGTACAGTGAAGAACAAGACCTCATTTCAATTCCATTACGATTGCTGGAATTGAGAGAGTGAAATGTTGGATAACTTGGAACAGTATAAAGACAGCATTGCAATTTCATTTGGATCCTAGTTAGATTCTTTGCTAGAAGCATTTATTTCATGTCTTCTTGATGTTCAGGCTTCAAAATGGCATTCTCTTAACACAAAAGTATAGGCTGCCATTGCAATTAGCCTCATCAGGGTAAATCCCAAAAGTCCACTTTTCATTAGTACAAAAGAAAAAAGAAATAGACAAAAAAAGAAGATTACATTGAGTCACTAACAACTTAAAATCATGTTTGGAACACTGGAATAGGATGAGAATGGGAATTTCATTTCATTTCGATTCGTTACTACGTTTGGATAACAATTAGAAATGAGAATAGGAATAAAGACATTCCTTTTTATGGAAACTAAATTCCAACATTTTAAGGATTTTGATTCCTCTCTTACACATGATATTGTGATCCTCCTTCATTTTTATTCCCATTCCATTTCTATGCTTGTGTACCAAACACACCCTTATAGGATCAAGGAACTCAGCATTGTTTCTGAGTTCAGAGTTTGAGGAAAACATTACACAATTATAGCCAAATGAGAAGGGCTGCTAGGAATTTCCATTCTTCAGGTTGATATTGGATCATCATAGAGAAACATGATTACTCCTTATTTGGATTCATAATTGTCCTCCATTCACTGCCTCTTATGCATGTAACTTCTGCTTACATCTCCCCCAAAGCAATTCACTTATCATGTCCAAATGTCATGACATAAACAGCTTCCTGATGCCACATCCGTCAGGATGCTGGAAGTACACACTCTGTCCTTGCCTGCCTTGCCTGAGAAAAAGTTAAGCAAAGACGGTAAAAGGGAAACATCTGAATGTAGTAGAAGACTGAATTTAACAAAGAGTAAGATAATACTTGTTGCTCCCAATTGGTGCTCATGGTAGTAGCAAAAAGCAAAAATGTTTTCAGAGTACTCCCACAAAGGATTCCGATGAGCATCAACAAGACTAGGGTGGCAATATATGTTTTTCAGGGAAGGAGAACTCCTGCCTTTCCTGCAAACTAGAACATAAAAGTGAGGAACTATGCATGATATATAGATATATTGCATTAGAAGGTATTCTTACTTGCAGAACAACTCATATTAGAAGTAGCTACTGAGAGTTGGAGAGTTGATGGTTGTGAGAAAGCTGTACAAATTAAAGAAGAAAGTAGAGGAACGGTCTTAAAAGCAAGTCAAGTATTTTATGTATCATCATTGTTAGGTCAGATGTAGATGTTAGTCCCATAAGTAGGCATGTGGCCTTTACTGTTATATTTACTGCAATTCTCTCCTTCAACTACCATTATCACTGACATTGTTCAATTTTGGCTATAAGTTTCTTAGATTCTTTATTTGTAAGTATTTAAACTTACAAAAGAAACTAGAAATGGTCATTGAGGTTCAGAAAATCAACCATTTTTCTTCAATTTTGCTTTTTCTAGGATTGGAGAAGTTGTGAATTATAGGTGAGACAGAAAGGAGGATTGAAAGAATCATGACTTCCACAAGGAGGATGGTTTGGGAGAAGTAACTCTCACAAATTTACAATCTTTTGAAAACATTGTGTCATTCCAAACAGTTCACTTAAGACAGATTCACATTCCCCTTTGCAAAAGAAACTTCAAGGGACATATCCATGACCCAAACATGTCCCCATTTGTCCTAAAAAAATGGCTACCTAGACACTCTCCCACCACCTTTCATCTATTCATGTCAAGGCCATTATGGCTGGTGGGTGGTCCTATATATGATTTGACTCCTTAGTTCCAGCCAGTGGCACAGGCATACTCAATGCCTAAACCAAGACAACGCCTTCTGCCAGCAGAGGGCTTGAAGCTTAAGGTCAAAAGATGGTTGTTGAGCATTGATATCATCTTAAAGATCTTGTGACAATCCATTCAATTTGAAACCTTATCCAATATTTGACAAATATCACAACCTAATATTGAAGCACTGTATCCAGTAAGGATACATTTGGTTGGTTGAATAGAACAGGATACACATATCCTTCATATTATATCTCATAAAAAAAAAAAATATTATTCATACTATTCTGACCTTTGATTTGTAGAATGAAAAATGTATTGTATTTTAATGTTCAAAAATTATATCGATCCCAATACTTACCATTAGAAAAAAAAATTAATATAATAATTTTCCTAAGTAAGAAAACAAATAGAAAACATCTTGCTGGCAGAACATGTGAAGATTCCCCAGGAATTGGATTGGAGCCAAAAAGGAAAAAAAAGAAAGTTGTATGGTCAACTCTCTCAAAGTGGATTGGATAAGTGGAGAAGCATGAGGCATCATTCCAATTGGATTTGATCAGTGAAACAGGTAGGGTGGGATATTAAACTGACCAGTAACTCTGGAGTAGTGGATAGACACTAGGCCATTTCATATCTCTTTGATGTTACCTTGTCACAACTGCAACAAGAGTTATATTACACATACCATACCATACACTATTCTAATTTGCTTCTGAAAACCAGACATGTTAAAGAAAATGCTATAAACTGTTTAAAAAGCATGGATGATTATTCTTCATTCTAACCATTGGAAGGGTAAATAAAATTACTCAGCCAAAATTGTTGTTGAAACTTAAAACTACGGGAAAAACGTCAAGTCATGCTTAGAGTCTATTTGGTTGTGGGATTAAAAATAAAATTTTTATTTATTTTTAAAAGTTCATAACAATTTTTTAAGAACAAACAGAAATTGCTTTAATTTACTTGTTTTTAAAAACAAAAGAAAATATAAATGAATTAAAAAACATAACAAACAAATAATGTTTTTTATTTTATTTCTTCTAACTTTCTCTACAAATTTTTACTAAATAAATAAATTTCAAATTAAATTATACTTCATACATAAAATTTATTATTTTTTTAAAAGTAATTTGAAACTCAAAAACTGATTTAATTAGTACTAAAAAGTCATAGAACTCAACAATACTGAAATCTAAATGCAAGTTGTCTTTAGCAAATTTTTTTTTTTTTTAAAAACAACATTTTAATGTATAGGATTCATTAATAAGTCTAGTATTTTTTAAAAATAATTTTAAAACTCAAGTAATAAACCCATTAACACAAAAAATTTATGGATAAAAATTGGTCTACAATATTTCTATTATTTATTTTCTACACATAATTATATATATTTTTTTTAAAAAAATCACTAAAGAAATCAACTTCAAACCAAGCGATACCTTATATTTAATTTATTAATGGGTTTAACAATTTTTAATAATAATTTAAAACTCAAAATAGATCTAATTACTAAAAAAATAAAAACAATAATAGATCAAAACTAAAATATAATTAGTTACGACTTTACTATTTTTATTATAAGCACAATTATATTTTTTGAAATATCTTGTTAGCTAAATAAATTATCCATAATTTTCTAGAAAATGCTAAAATAGTATATATTTTTTTTATAAAAAAATATAATTTATGATTTTATTATAATATTACTATTTATGTTTTATTAAAAAAACATTTAATTTTTAATTACAAAAATATTTTTATAATTAAATTAATTAATATTATATAAATTGAATTTACAATGTTTTAACAAAATTAAAATAAAAAAATATTTTTAATAACAAATTATTCAAATAAGTTGTTTATTTTTTATTTTTAAAAATTGTTTTAAGAAACAACTTATCACTCTTATTTTTAAATTTCATATAATATTAAAAAAAAACTATTTTTTGTACTTTAACTTAAAAATAATTTTTAAAAACAAGTATTAAAAAAATATGGGGAAACATCACACTTAATTGAAAATTTTATGATCATTAGAGCTCAGAACAGAGTTGCTGAGCCAATGGCTCCTGAATTGAATGGGTTCTGAAAGTTGATAAGAGCTCTTCACATATAAGTTTACTGCTTTTGTTTCTCCCTCCTCCGTAGTCTCCAAGCGGAGGGGCACCAAAGCCCATACTTTAGATCGTTCATATGCTCTCTTGTTAGATCGTTCATCGAGCATTGTACGTTATCCTGAATGGGCTTGGAAAGTTGCTAGTCATGGATGACTATTACATTAAGCTTTACAAAGAGGAAAAAGACTCGAAAGCAACCCTATGATATGCATTATATTGGTCCATAATTAGGCCATCATAAATGTCAAATTAGATGGTCCATGATTAGGCAAGTGTCAGGTATTGCACTAAACTTTATGCCATTGAACCAAACTTCACAGTTTCAAAAACAGCTGGTAGCTACCAAGAATCAATAGTCTAGTAATGATTTGCACTCACAATCTAGCTATATTTGGAGCAACCACCAGTGAAACACAGACAATGTTCTAGCCAATCATAGCCTAGTAGATAAGAGTTTTGACTTAAAATGGAACATTTAAAAAAAAAAATTCATAAAGTAAACCGATTTTCAAAATAATGTCTAATATAATGTGTTTGTACCACATAGGTTGTCACATCATAAAATCGTGGTTAGTGTCTATGATTTTATTTTTTAAAAACGGTTAAAACCGTAATTATCAATCACGGTTTTAACTTTAAGTTTAAAATCGTAGTTGATGAATACTAACTTTGACTATTTTTAAAAGTAATTAAAGTTATAATCACCAATTAGGATTTTAAACTTAAAGTTAAAGTCGTGATTGGTGACTACGGTTTTAACCATTTTTAAAAATGGTTACAGTCGTAGTTACCAACTACGGCTTTAACTTTAATTTATATATCTATATATATATAATTATGTTGTTTGATTTGAAATATTTAATTTTAATTGATCTCATTATTTAAAAAATAGTAATATATGAAATTAAATAATTGATGTCTTTAATTTGATATAAAAATATTTTTGTTTATTTTTATCAAAATAATTGGCACTATACTCAATATAAATATAATTAGTTATAAATATACTATTTTATACCCTCATAATGAATAATATAATATTATTTTGTAGCTTTGTGCAAAAATTAAAGCCAATTATGCATTTGTACAAAATATAATATGACTTCAAGGTAAATGATTGAAAAATTACTTAAATACAACAAAAATATTTTTTTACCATTTTTTTTATGGGATCAAAATGGAATGGAGAAGCTTAAAATTTTAAACTTAAAATACCAACCTAATAGAATTTGTTTTTCCACTTCTTAAAATATAGAATTCTAGAAAGAAATACCTTTGTTTTTCTAATCAAAACACTATTTAGTTTAATTGTTTTGGTAAATGGATGAAAATGTTTTTGGAATATTTTTGTAAATTCATTGAGAATAAGAAAAATGTTCCTTATTGGGTACTAATGGAAGTTTTGGGCAAAAATGATTTTTTTAAAACAAAAAATTCATAAATTTATTTTATTCACAAAATAATTTTCAAAGTGATATGTGTCTTATTCATGTGGGTATTAACATCATAAAACCGTAATTGGTAATCATGGTTTTTGAATTTTAAAAAAAATAGTCAAGACAGTAATTGGTGATCATAACTTTAAATTTAAACCTAAAACTAATGTTTTAAACTTAAATTTTAAATCATGCGAATATTCAAGTTAGTAAATAGTATTAGTTTAAGAATTATTTTGGTTGGAGTTTTAGATTGTCGGATTGTTATATGAAAGTGATATATAATATCACACACACACACACACACACACATATATATATATATATATATATATAAGTTCAATTTAAGTTTAAAATTTATCATATTTTCATTTAGATATATAATTATTTGTTCATAATAAAAAAAAAAACAATATAATGCAAATGAAAATAAACACAAAAACTAAAAAATAGTCCTCAATGAGTGTCACATGATGGGATCTTCCTCTTTCTTTGCAGACGCCTACGATATAAAGACATCTTTGTCGAATCTATCTGTGCAATATGTCATGTCTTAGTATGTAAAGGTTGAGATGGAGCTGATGGAGGCTAGACTCGACGTCTACGTGGACCACGATGTCGCTTAGGTGGGCATACATCTAACTATGTAACATGTGTAAAGGTATGATGCGTGGTAGTCTCTATGGGAAGAGGTGTAGGTGATGGTAAGGTGGTAGATGGTGGGGTGATATCAGGTACAGTGATATATGATATGGTAGCATCTAGGAGAGATGATATAGGAGATAGAAGAATGACATCTGGTGCAATAACATCTGATATAATGGGCACGAGGAGAGGAGATGTAAGTGATGATGATGAGGTGACATATGGTATAGTGGTCTCCTCAAGAGAAGGTAGAGGTAATAGTAGATTAGTAGATAGTGGGGTAGTCTCTAGTGTAGTGACATCAAGTATAATGGCCTCTATGGGAGGAAATACAGGTGATAGTAGGGTGGTATCTAATACAACATGCTCTAAAGGAAAAAGTCTAGGTGAAAGTGATGGTAGGGGTGAAGGGGGAAGTGTGCAAGCCTTAGGTGCAAATGGGGTAGATGATGTGGATAATGCTAACATGGTCTCGAGTGAATGCATATATCGCCGAGGTTGTCGACCAACTTACCCACCATCTCGCATACTATCTTTCCTTCGGCCTTGAATAGGCTACATCCTAATTGTAATGGTTGACACAGATGGTCTCATGGACGAGTTTGATGATGTAGGCGACTGATAGACTGAATGTATGTGATGCTTCTCTCCAATAACATGCAAAATATCAATAGTAATCCGATGAATGTCACCTAATGCACCTGAATAGGCCCAACAAATCGAATAGCAATCTTAGCCATACCAGTGATCTAAAAAAAAAACAAGTAAAACAAACGAAGATGGTTTTTTTTTATTAATTATAATTTAATAAACTATTTCTAAATTTAAAAATCTTGCCAACAACTGAGTAGTTAGTATTATACTATGATACCTTATTTGATCTCTATGGAGAGGGGGTGTGATCAAAAGTCGTGTAATACATCGGTACCACTCCATATATGGATCATGAAACTGCATAACACCCGCCATAGGTGGTGCCGTCACAATATGCTCCACACGACTAGCCAATAAGGTAATACTGTGCATGGAATGCCCCCCAATCATACTTATGTCATCCTCATCTATCCATGAAATAGAGGTCCTGCTTTATGGAATAAGATGAACATATCCTTTGTTGGAGGCCAAATTGTCGTAACACTCACCTCAATCGATGTCACTCGACAATGTCAAAGCAGACAAGAGGTGACATTGTCCGCCAAATCTCCTGGTTTGCTAGAGATGGGTAACTAAGTCTCCCACGTAAGGCTTCCATAAAACCTATTAAAATCAACATTTGACATTAATAATGTTAATGTTTATATGGTTAACAATAGCACATTACATCTTATATGTACTTGGTCATAGGTTTGTGCATCTAATTGGTCTTGATAAAATGTCAACACACGCGATGGGTTTTGAGCCCACGATAAAAGTACTCTCCACCTACATCCCAACGGATCAGTTGGTAAACCCGCGTCTAACAATGCCTTATCTTGTAATCCTTGGTCCTCATCTAATAATCCATGGTGTACCCCAATAGGACCTTTAATTAGTAAATCATTGGTTGTATCATGATCTAAATGCTGAGCTACTGAAGAGCTGGTGGTTGACCAAAATTGGGTCAACCCACGTGGAGTTTCTCCCAAGACCACAATTAGATAAAATGTAACATTAAAATTTTACTTAAATTATAAACTTAAAGCAAATAAAAATTTTAATTTAATGTGAATAATTAATTATACTTGTAATAATGTGACACATCTAGTAATATCGATGGCACCATCCAAAATCGTTCAACACAACTCCTTATATAGGTGTGCTAATACTATACTGCCCCAACTATATATAGATGTTTGAGTCAAGTCTTTAAGCAGTGGGAGATAACACATATGGATGTGGGTACCCTTTTTGTTTGTAAATAAGGTTGAACCTAGTAGTGCTAATATGAAAGCTTGTGCATACCACTCTAATGTGGCATCATTTGAATCGATTGGTGGATGAGAGAACTGGTGACATAGCCATCGTGTTGGTATCGTTGACCCTTTAATCTTAGATGTAGGGGGAGTCACACTTACAAGTTCATAACATAGCAGTGACCAATCTATGTCATATGTTCTAGTGATGGGAAGTCCATGAATACGAAATCTTAATATGATAGCAACATCTTGTAAAGTAATGGTCATATTCCCAACAGGTAGGTGAAATATGTGTGCCTCAAGATGCCATTTCTTAACTAGACTAGTGATAAGTCCCTAATCTAGTGTAATGTGTCCAATACGATATACACCATAAAATCTAGATCGAATAATATAAGATCGAAGACAAGGATCCATCACCCACTCCCGCATAAACTTAGATATATGTTGTCAACAAGTCAAGACTAAAGCAAGCTATAAAAATAAAAATAAATCATTTAGATAATAAACTTCAATATTTTTCATTCTTTAAAGAGATATTATATGTTTTCATATACATACCTGACTAGAGTCAACTAAATGAGACTTGTGTCTATCCTGTAGAACCAAAATAGACGTATCTAATCAATGTTTTAAAAACCGGACTGGATTGGCCGATCCAACCGGTTCAACCGTCGATTGGTCGCATTTTCGGTCCGGTTTGCTCTATTAAACTGTTCAAGTAATGAACTGGTATCGAACCGCGAACCGCCTAAACCAGTGGTTGGACTGGTGACCCGGTGGAACCGGACGATTCTAAACGAACCAAACAGTGGAAGGATTCCATTGGGTTTAAATGTTTTGGGCTAAAGCCCATGTTGGGTCTTGTCTTATTATCACAAAGCCCATACCCACACCCACCCCCACAATTTTATGGGTTGAGTCTTAAGCCCAGGTGATGCCTTTGCCTTAAGTGAGGATGGCTAATTATCAATGAAAAAAATATAACAAGCCTCCACCAACAGGGTTTGAACCATGGACCTCAGGTTCCACTATTAGCCTAGGACACCACTTGACTACATGCATTTTGTTATCTAAAATGTCAAACAAAATAATATATATTAGATTTTAACATTTTTTATAATATTAAATGAAAATAATATAATATTTTTAAAAATTATAAAATTAGTTTAAATTTTCATTTTTAATATATTCACATTTAAATATTATGCATATTTCATTTAATAAAATTTAAAATATTAGTATGATTTAATTTGATAATATCAAAGATATGAAATAATATTATTGATTTTTAATTTATTCATATATATTTTAAATTTTTTAAAATTATTTTAAATTTTAATAATATATAAATTACATATTTATGACGTCACCGATTCGACCACAGTTCGACCACCAACCCAACCAGTGAACCGTGAACCGGTAACTTTTCCAGTTCGATGACCGGTCCGATTCTGAAAACATTGTATCTAATGCATCTAGATCAGAACCATGTTCTTATACTCCATATTTGCAACAAAATTGTGAAGATAAATAAACAATACTTATTGTTTTTAAATAAAAAAATATTTATAATGGAAAAGTTTTAAAAATTTATGGAGTTTCCCCTATATTAAGTATATATCAATTTGATAAATTTAAGTAAATCAATTCATTTATGACCAATAAACAAGTCATCTTAGTCTAAATTAAAATTAGAAATACAAATACAATAGAGCATTTTGTTAACATTCTTAATAGAAAATTTCAAAATTTTGACAGAGTTTCCCCTATAGTATGGACATTATTATCCCAAATACAAATAACTTGATTATGCAAATAACATCAATATTTATAATCAAACCAAAGCCAATAATTGCATAAAGGTAATATCATAGTAGCTTACATCACAATATCCAAGAAAATTACATGCATACATCACATAGTTTAATAAACTCTATTACTATTTTAACAAGAACGACGATTGTGACCACTTTGTTTGCACAACCCACATGTAATAGGGATCTTGCCCTCTCTAACATTCATTTCATTATGCAAATGACTTGATTTAGGTTGTCCACTTGATGCACGTTTCATCGACTTAGAAGATACAATAATTGAACCATCATAAGGAGACCACTTATATACATTGAAAATGGGATGGAACAAGGGTATCTAAGTATTATAGTATGATTGTGTATTGTAGTAGTGTTGAACAAGTGGTTTAAAATCAACTGAACGAAAATGACATGCTACTAGAATATGGCTACATGAGAATCCATATATGACTGTTTTACCACACGTGCACACATGCTCATGTAAGTTGACACAATATGTTCAACCACCAGTTGAGCTACTCTTAATATCCCTACTAGTCTTCATATGGAATTGTCATTGGATGTGATCATACAAAACAATCTCATGAGATCCTGCCTTAACCACATTTGCCTTAATCTTAGTATCAACATATGAAGTGTATTCCTCATTTGAAGCAAGTTGATTAGCACTTTGTTCCATTCTCACAATAAAGTAACTATTTAGCCAAAAAAATGTCAATTAAACCAGAGCAGTTATGGGTAAGCTATGAGCCCCTTTAAGCACACTATTGAACACTTTCGACATGTTTGTAGTCATGATACCATACCTTCAACCTCCCTCATGAGAGAGCTCTCATTTCTCAAAAGGGATTGCTTCCGACCATTGTTGTGTGGTTGCATTAATCTTCCTAATTGTGTACATATGTTTATTGAATTTTCCAATTTTCAATGCTAAGGCTGTTTTGCACATAAGATTTTTCAATATTTTATCTTTGAATCAAGTCATAAAATTTCTGGCAAGATGATGCATACAAACCCTATGATATGCGTATGGCTCAAATTAACCAAGATGAACATCATTCATTGCAGCCATAATGCTTGGATATAGATCTGATATAACACAAATTCCCCTCTTATGAGTTACTCTAGTTCTAATACATGCCAAAAACCATCCCCAACTATCAATATTCTTACATTTTTTTTAGGGAAAAATCCAATGAGAATAATTGATTATTTCAATCACAACTCATAATAATCATTAAAGTGTCTTTATACTTCCCACACAAATATGTACCATCAATACTGAGTACAGGCTGACAATGCTTGAATCCTTCAATATTTAGATGAAATGTCCAAAAAATTCATTGAAATATCTTTGTATTCTCCATAATACCAAGAAATGTTTTTGAAACTACAACACATCCTAGACTTGCCTACTTTAAGCCAACGAAAAAATGTGGTAGCTCTGCATATGACTTATAAAAATCACCAAATAAGTTTGTTAGTGCTTCAAGCTTCGTTTTAAATGCCTTCTTGTATGATATTTGGTATCCAAATTTCTCCATAATACTTGCTTGAATAGTAGCCACTAACAATGTGAATTGTGCCTTAATCATTCCTTGGATATGAACAACAATCAAGTTGGAATCTAATTGTTGATGGTACTGATTCAAGTAAAGATTTACATGTTTGTGCGAACCATTATATTTATGGATTGCAAATAAAAATATACCTTTTATGACCATAACACAAAGTTTCTATGGACATTGAGATTATTCAATCTTCTTGCATCTTAAGACAAACAACTTTTTAGTTGACGAAACAACATTGTATTCTTGGTGTGCACTAATAGAGTACAACTTTGCAGCATGTTGTAAATCTGATTCTGAATTAAAAACTTGGCCAACCATGAACTCTCCACCTAAGTTTCCAATATTAGTGTTCCTCCATGGGGTTCAATAACTTGAAACGACATTACCAATGTTTTCTACATTTTTAAACTACAAAGATGGTGCTGAGTGATACTGAAGAAGAGAAAACTCCATTGGGTCCTCAGGATCTGGGTTATTTGACATATCACAACATTCCCCATCCACGGAGAAATATCTCCCTTGTTCACTTTCCATTGCTTTGTGAAGAGTTAAGAAAGATGAAACAACATTAACATCCATAAATTCAAATGCCCCATGCCCATCATGTTGAATATCTTCTACTCCCTCACTTTGATCATCACTTTCTTGGGATTCACATTCTTCTTTGTCTTCATCTGCTCTACACTAATAAGTCATTACAACCAAGGCACTACTAGGTCCAAAACCATATTCAAATTCCTCAACATTATCATTTTCTCCGAGTAATAAATGTGTGAAGTTACCCAATAATCGCCCTCTCACTTGTGGCTGTATTGGCATTTGTTCAATATACAATTCAATTTCGTCCATTCCAAATGTGTTAACCAATTTCAACATTTGGGATAAACTATTATCATCCCATATTGGACAAAGTTGGAACCTATTTTCCATTTTTAAAGAATACCTATAGTTGACAACTAATTGAAATTGTTTTTTTTCAATGCTAGTTTTCAAGTATATAATAGATAACAAGTGTTCATATCTTTAACTAACAGGCACGTCCAAAGGCACAATTACAGGTTGATCCCCAACATACTTTACATATGTTTCTGTCCTCAACATTTTTCCTTTACAAAAACAAATCACAGGAACAATAGATTCAGACATGATTTACCTACAAAAAAATACAATATCAAATGGTTTAATAATCAATGAAAATAATAGCAAGTTTTTGTGTTTTGAACTTAACATACTTGTTTATTAAAATAATTAGAAAAACACACATACAAGAATGTTCAAGAAAAATTGCATATAATCTTTTAACACGTGAATACACAATTATATAATAAATCACCTTCTTATACATTAAGGAGAAAAATATAAATCACTTCATAATAATAAATTTTTTATTTAAATAGTTATCTATGATATAAATATATTCATAGATAAATGTTCGATAAAATTTTTATTTAAAACTTAGATAGTGGGTTATAAATCAATAAATGTTTAGTTAAACCTAAAAGGCTAAACAATTACAAGAATCTCAAAATTAAAAACAATTGTAGAATATGAGAGCATTGTGCTTTTCTTTATCCTTTTTAGTAATAGGTTACTTGAAATCAACTTTGTTAGCAACATGCTAGTTTGAATTCTCCTACAAATTTAAGTTTCAAACATGAGTTGAAACTCACCAAATGCATAAATAATTGATATCTCAATTATATTGTTTAGATACTAAATCATTTTTAAGGATAAAGATACATAGAAATACAACATAGAAGAAGTGGCAATGGCATGCACTCCATTTAAGCAATGGTAATAGTATTACCATTTTCTGATATTGGATATAAACCTTTTATAATATCAAGTATCTTCCATAAAGTAGTAGAAATTGTTTCCTCAATGCCAATATGAATTTTAATTCATAAAGAAACATTAAAGATACTTAATTACTAATAATTATTTGTGTCCGTCACTCAACAAAGTCATTCCAAGTTGTATACATTAGATATATAGATGGAGATATGAATATATTTTTGAGATAAAAAATAGGTATTGGACACATGGTAGAGACAACATTTCTGAAGGTATTAGAGACTCACTTAATTTGGTGGGTGGAAGCCTATGAGAGGTTATGGCTTAGGTTTTTGAAGATGGAAGCCAATTTTTAGGGGTTCTCAGATAAATAAATATTGTTGGAATTTGGTTTTAGATGTTGGGTTGATTACTAGAACTTAGAAATGGGCTTTGAGGTTATACAAGTTTGGTTTTCAAGTTTGAAAATGAAGAAATGACAACTAGTTTGAGTTGTATTGTACTTATGATTGGCATAATAATTGAAGAGGAAAAGAATGACTAAAAGATGTAGAATTAAGAGAATGAATAAGTTGGGCTTAAATAATCAAACCAACAGACTAAATTAATCAAACTCTAATATCTTTTTAAGTTGTATTGCAATTGTGTAGAATCTTGTAAAACTTTCTAAGCATGAGAAAACCTTAATAAAACTAAAATAACCAATATTGGAATCAAATAGGGATTTAAA